>NC_057794.1:527300944-527595944 GCF_018294505.1 Triticum aestivum
GATCCAGATCGGGATCGGGGCGACCACGCCCTCGCGCCCCGCCGCTGGCACCCAGCCCTACCGCCGCGCCCGACCCGTCATCCGTCGCCCGGAGATACCCCCCCTCACCGGACGCCTCGTAGCTTCTCCCTCGTTCCCCCGACGCCTCTCCCTCATCGGCCGACGCCTGCTCACGCCGCGCCCGTCACTCGTCACCGACCGTCGCCCAGACGCCCTCGTCGCCGTCCTGCTCCTCGACCCCCCGCTTCCCGTACCCCTACGCTCCCTTGGTGAGGGCCACACCCTCTCCTCTCTTCCCTCTCCCATGCACGCTATGGTGCCATCCCCGACCATGCTCCCCGCGCCCTTCCCGTCGTCTGCTCGTGCATGTCGTGGGCCGCAACCATACGCTGCCATGGAACTGAGGCTGTTCCCTCGCGCCGCCTGCGTTCGCGCCTCACTCGCCCCGCTCGTCGGACGCGCTCCGGTACTGTGCCGCTCCTCACGCTGCTTGCAGGCCATGGCCGTGCCCCGGCCTGCAGCCACCCGCTCCTACTGGACGCGCTGCGGCCTACAGCTGCTGCTCACCCTGTGCCTCCCTTCACTCTCCCTCGCTCCCCTGCCTTTCCTGCTGCTCTGCCGAGCGTTGCCGCTCCCCGCTGCCCGCGTGCGGCCTCGACTAGCGCCTCGCCTGGCTTCGCTGCAGCCGCACCGAGGCTGCCTTGGATGCTCGCCGCCGCACGAACCGCCCCTTACCTCGCCCACCGGCCACCGCGACTATAGCCCGTCCCCTGTCCGGCATCGTGGCCGCCGGCGCCCAAGCCCGCTGGCCGCACTCGCGACCAGCCCCGCGCGATCTGCCCATTCAGGCGACGTCCGATGCCCGTCGCGCTGGTTCGGGCGCCCATTAACCCAAACGGCTAAGGCTCTGGCCCAATGACGGCCCGGGGCCCAGCCCCAGAATGTTTTTAAAATCAATATAAATAAACAATAATTAAAATAATTAATTAAATTAATTAATTAATTAACTTAATTAATCACGTTTAGTTAAACTAATTAAACTTGATTAACCTAAATATCTAATTAAACTAACTAATCTGTTAGTTAGGGTGATGTGTCAATGACAAATGGACCCACACGTCAGCTTGACCCAGTCAACACCTCTGCTGACTGCTGATGTCATGCTGACGTCATGCTGACGTCAGCAAACACTATTCGGGATAACGTTGAATTAAATTAATTAAATAAATGCAAAAAAATAATTTAAATCTTTTAACATTAATATAAAATAAACCAAAACTCGGATGGAAAAACTTTGTACATGAAAGTTGCTCCGAACGACAAGATGAATCCGGATACACCGTCCGTTCGTCCGCCACGCATCCCTAGCATAGCGAACACGCAACTTTCCCCCTCCAGTTCATCTGTCCGAACACGCGAAACACCGGGGATATTTTCCCGGATGTTTTCCCCCTTTACCGGTTCCCCCTCATACTGCGTTACGGCACCCCTAGCACCGCTACTTCTCTTGTCATGCATCATTATGCATCTGTTTGCATTATATTCATTGTTTCTTCCCCCTCTTCTCTCCGATAGACTACGAGACTGACGCTGCTGCTACCCAGTATGACTACGGTGTTGACGACCCTTCTCTCTTGCCAGAGCAACTAGGCAAGCCACCCCTTGATCACCAGATATCGCCTACTCTTCTCTCTACTGCTTGCATTAGAGTAGTGTAGCATGTTACTGCTTTCCGTTAATCCTATTCTGATTCATAGCCTGTCATTGTTGCTACACCTGTTGATACCTTACCTGCAATCCTACATGCTTAGTATAGGATGCTAGTTTATCATTAGTGGCCCTATGTTCTTGTCCGTCTGCCATGCTATACTATCGGGCCATGATCACTCGGTAGGTGATCACGGGTATATAATTATACTGTTACATTACTTATGACACTGTTCGGAGATGGGGGCTGAAGGGGCAGGTGTCTCCATCCAGGTAGTGGTGGGCCTGAGTTCCCGACGGCCCCCGACTGTTATTTGAGGCGGAGCGACAGGGTAGGTTGTGACCACCTAGGAGAGAGGTGGGCCTGGCCCTGGTCGGCGTTCGTGGTTATTTCAAAATAACACGTTTAACGAGATCTTGGTATTTGATCTGAGTCTGGCCACTGGCCTATACGCACTAACCATCTACGCAGGGACAGTTATGGGCACTCGACGTCGTGGTATCAGCCGAAGCCTTCGCGACGTCAGCGACCGAGCGGCACGCGCCGGGTTGGACCGCGTAACGCAACTTCCTTTGTAATGGAGGTTGCTAGGTCTACTCACCGGCCGCATACGCAAAGTGCAGGTGTGCAATGGGCGATGGGCCCAGACCCCTGCGCCATAGGATTTAGACCAGCGTGCTAACCTCTTTGTTGTGCCTAGGTAGGGCTACGACGTGTTGATCTTCTGAGGCCAGGCATGACCCAGAAAAGTGTGTCCGGCCAAAGGGGATTGAGCGTGTTGGGTTATGTGGTGCACCCCTGCAGGGAAGTTGATCTATTCGAATAGCCGTGTCCCTCGATAAAAGGACGACCCGAAGTTGTACCTTGACCTTATGACAACTATAACCGGATAATTAATAAAACACACCCTTACAAGTGCCAGATACAACCGGTGATCACTCTCTCACAGGGCGACGAGGGGAGGATCATCGTTTAGGATTATGCTATGCGATGATACTTGGTGAACTTACCATCTACTCGCTTCTCCTGCTGCAAGATGGAGGTTACCATAAGCGTAGTCTTCGAAAACTAGCTATCCCCCTCTTATTCCGGCATTCTGTAGTTCAGTCCACATATGATACCCTTAATCCATTTGATACCAATGCATATATATGTAGTGTAGCTCCTTGCTTGCGAGTACTTTGGATGAGTACTCACGGTTGCTTTGCTCCCTCTTTTCCCCCTTTCTATACCCGATTGCTGCGACCAGACGATGGATCCCAGGAGCCAGACGCCACCGTCGACGACGACTACTACTACTCGGGAGGTGCCTACTACTGTGTGTAGCCCGCTGACGACGACCAGGAGTAGTTTAGGAGGATCCCAGGCAGGAGGCCTACGCCTCTTTCGATCTGTATCCTAGTTTGTGCTATCCTTCTTAAGGCAAACTTGTTTAACTTATGTCTGTGCTCAGATATTGTTGCTTCCGCTGACTCGTCTATGATCGAGCTCTGTATTCGAGCCCTCGAGGCCCTTGGCTTGTCATATGATGCTTGTATCACTTATTTTATTTGTAGAGTTGTGTTGTGATATCTTCCCGTGAGTCCCTGATCTTGATCGTACACGTTTGCGTGTATGATTAGTGTACGGTCGAATTGGGGGCGTCACAGCGACCTAGGTGGTGATTCTGGCCATGGAGGGCCCTATGTAGATAGACAGGCTTCGTCAAGCTTCTTTCTTTCTAGTGTCTGTACTCAGACTATTTGCTTCCGCATGTGCTTGTATGCTTGTATGATTGTATGACTTGAGTGTCGGGTCATGTGACCCCTACCTGTATGAACATGTTATGTATGGCTCTCTGGAGCCTTTAAATAAAGTACTTGAGTTGTAGAGTTTTGTTGTGATGCCATGTTGTATTTACACATATCGAGCATATTGTGTGTATGATTGAAATGCTTGGTATGTGTGGGATCCGACAATCTAGTTGTTTATCCTTGGCAGCCTCTCTTGTGGGGAAATGTAGTCTAGTGCTCCTTGAGCCATAGTAGTCTGCTACAGCCCGGTTCACCGGAGTCCTACTAGCCCAGCACTACTGCTCAGGACACTTGACTGGCCGGCATGTGTTTCACTTCGTTCCCTATGTCTGTCCCTTCGGGGAAATGTCACGCGGTGACATCCGGAGTCCTGCCTAGCCTGCTATAGCCCGGGTTCCCCGGAGTCCTATTAGCCCAGTTGTCGGTGTTAAAACCGGCGGATCTCGGGTAGGGGGTCCCGAACTGTGTGTCTAAGGTGGATGGTAACAGGAGGCAGGGGACATAATGTTTTACCCAGGTTCGGGCCCTCTTGATGGAGGTAAAACCCTACGTCCTGCTTGATTAATATTGATGATATTGGTAGTACAAGAGTAGATCTACCACGAGATCAGAGAGGCTAAACCCTAGAAGCTAGCCTATGGTATGATTGTATGTTCTATATGATCTATTGACTAGCCTGGCCTCGGTTTATATAATGCACCAGAGGCCTAGGATAACAAGAGTCCTAGCCGAATACGCCGGTGGGGAGAAGTCCTTGTCTTGATCGCCAAGTCTTGTGGAATCTTCCTTGTATGTGGCAGCTATCCGAACTGGCCCATGAGTATACGACCATGGGGGTCCTCGGCCCAATCTAACAGATCGGGAGATGATGTGGTGAGTACCCCCTAGTCCAGGGCACCGTCAGTAGCCCCTTGAACCGGTCTTCAAGTTAGGGACGCTCTTCGATTCTTCCGAACTATTCTTCATCTTCGGTTGTCGGTCTTGAAAACTGGTTCGACAAATCTTCTCATCTTCGATCTTGAGGATCGCCGAAATGCATTCGGTGAGTTTACACGTCGGGTATCCGAGGAGCCCCTATAAGTTTTCGGCCTTTATCAATGCCTTGTTATTTTTATGCCACACCTCGGGTTTGAAATTGTTCCCGGGCGGCAGCGTCCTCTTGCGTCCGAGCTCCAACGCCGGACTGCATTCGAGGTATCTTTTGCAGCCGAGCACCAACACCGGACTGCATTCGAGGTATCTTTTGCAGCTGAGCACCAACGCTGGACCGCTTCCGAGCTCTAACGCCGGAATGTATCCGAGCTCCAACGCTGGACTATGTATCCGAGCTCCAACGCCAGACTGTATCCGAGCTCCAACGCCGGACTGTATCCGAGCTCCAACACCGGACTGTATCCGAGGTGTCGTAAATCACCTTGGTTCAAAGAAGTTTGAAGGAGTTTCGCCGAGCTTAATGCCGGAATTGCCCTATATGGAGACAACCACTAGCGCCCGAGCTTTATGCCGGACTGCTTCCGAGGTGGTGCACCACCCCGAATGTGTGCCAATTTTTGTCAACATTTTTTATTGGTGCAATTTATTCTCTGCCGAGATATATAGCCAATAGCCCTCAAGGTGGATATCAATCTAAAACCCGAGATGCACCTGAAGGATGACGTAAGACCGCTGATCCCAGTAGCCGCTGAGACTCAGGTTGATTTGCAAAATCAGCATGAGGATCAAGTCCTAGCTCGGCAGAATACTTCAGGACACTAAAAGCGGCGTGCTCAGTCCTCGAGACTCTGGTTGGGTGAGACCGACCAACCCGAGGATCAAAATCTCCTCGGAAACTATATTTCACATAAAAGTTTCTGCATTGGAGATGCAATGCAGTAGCCCCCGAGACACTGGTCGGGTGGCAATACCAGATCAGGGGATCGATGTGCCCCTTTCGTATTTGTAAATAATAAGCCAGAAGCCCAGTAGCCCCCGAGCCTTAATGCGGGCACGGGTGGCCGAATTAAGGATTGATATCCATAGTAAAATCACAAATTATGTGTAATGACTCTATGTATCCAAGTACTTTATGTCATTTAATGCTCGGATCCGCATTGTACAAAACTTTGTTGACCGACCATCGGCTTCCACCTCCTCGGCTAGTAGCCGGGGAGTGTTTGCCTTACTTTATAAAGCCTTTATGAGGGCAAAGATTTACGACAAACAAGGCAATCTGGCCATACAGTTTTATAAACAAAGGTACGCAGAGAGATATGTTATATTACTGTTTAACATAAGAAATGTCTTCCAAAGAAAATAGTCCCGCTATTGGTTCCTTTCTTTGGGTTGTCATGCTAAGCATGATCATGAAACCTCAGCTCCAATGTAAGAGCAAAATATCGAGGATTTAGTTTGGGAGGCCAGTTAATAGCCCCCGGTAGTGTTCGGCGACAGTCGAGGTCAAGCCGTAAACACTTCGGCCATTATTATGAATGGCTCGTCATTTAACACTGTCATCGCATCGCTGACCAGTTTATGCTTATTGTGACAGTCAGTTTTCGGCTTTCTCCACTAAGGTGCTTAACCATGTGAGCTGGAAGCACAATCGCAGTGGTTCTCCCTTTGCACACCTAACCGAACAAAGCGGAACGTAGGAGGCAAGCGTAGGAGCCGGGCAACCCAAATATTGACTGAAGACACAATTCGAAATTGATGCATATATAGCAATATCCGAGAATGTTTTTCCCGAATCTCTAAAGGTGTCTGGCGTTGCACTGCGAGACTTGTGTTGAAAACACACAAATAGTTTAAAGTGCCATAAGCTTGGAAAACCAAAAAAGTCAGTAAAACCTTGACGTCCGAACAAGATCAAGTGTTCGCTGCCAATCCAAAAATTGGCCTTAGCAAAAGAAGTGCTTCTGTCGTGCTTTAACATGATACTTCCTATCTCAAGACTTCAAGCGGGTCAGCCTACGGCTTCAACCTCCTATCCCGAGGGCGGAGTACTTCTCATTAGGCCAGTTTAGCAAACTAAACTCTAGCGGCTTTGAGAGAGAAATTAGGCTCCCCGGCTAGTGACCACACGCTCGTGTCGAAAAAAGGAGTGATAGATAATAATAATAGTAATAAAACTTTGCAATGACTAAGAAGAAGAACGACTCATATAAATATAAGAGCCCCCAAGTGACTTGGGTAAAAGAATGATTGCATGTACCGAAGTACTTATATCATATCTACGTTCAACCGAACTTTAAACGCGTCTTAACCGACTGTCGGCTTCTCCCTCTTCGGTCAAGGACCGAAAAGTGTTATGTACTCCATCTGTCGAGAATATGACGGTGTTTCCAATAACCAGGCAATCGGGCCATAAGGCTGTAACAGACAAAGCGCGCTCAGGGAACTTATGCTATATTACTGCGAAGTGTAAGAAGCATCTTCGAAGAAAATAGTACCCCCACCGATACCTTTCTTCGGTGCTCATTGTTATTATGACACTTGTGCAATAGATTTTTTGTACTCATGAGTTCCGTTATGTGCCGACCATCATTGAAAACTATAAGAGGGCTAGCTTTCGGCTTCACCCAGTCTGAGGTCCGGCTCGGATGACCCGATTGTGACAATCGCAGATGTGCTCCCTTTACTCCCTAGCCGAACAATCAGGAACGTAGGGGTAAACACAGGAGCGAGGCAACCCAGCTTGCAAATCGCTTAAGTCAATATGGTGCATATTGTGGCGTAATACACGAACAAGGAACGAAGCTGTACAAGTATAATCATATGCAAGAGGAAAAGCTTCATGAAGGAAGCCCCCAAATGAATTGGGTATTTGAATTTATGCATCACAAACAAAGTTTGGACAAGGAAATTTTTTACAAGCAACTTTTCTCCAAAAAAGTATAATGCTTGGTCGAACCGAACACAAGTTAAAAATTAAAGCTTTGAGCATGAAAGCGACTTAGCTAGTTAATGTGTTCGGTATTGATGACGCGGTCCGATCTTGATGCATGACAAGGTTCCATCCCCCAAGCCGGTCCCATGGTGGCGGAGCAGAGAGTTCGACACGCCGAAGTGGTGACATAGCACGGTCAATGCAGACTGGCAGAGTGACGCCGAAGTCCCCGGATCATTTTCCTGTGCACAAAAAATAGTGCAAATCATAAATAATAGTAATAATGATAATTAAAAAAAATCGTTGCATAATAAATAATTAATGCAAAGTGTGTAATAAAAGAAATATGGCCTGGCGCTGAAGTCAATGTCGATGCAGGGCGTCGGCGTGATGCGGTAAAGGCGTGGCAAAGCCTGAATTCGCAGGTCGGTCCGAGCTCCGGATGCGGCGTTCGCCAGACTATGTACGGAAACTGACTAAACCACCATGCGACTGTTGTTAATGCAGCCACCATTTGATAGACCTGTGTACATATGATGGACAAACCAGAGTAATAATTCCTTGGGAAAAATGAACCCAAACAAGCAAAAAATACTGGGATTAATAGCACCTGGTTTATTTGTTGTAGCAATCCAAAGGAAGGTGATTCAAAAAATTGGGACTCGATCAGCACACCCATTGCCTGATGGGCAATAAAACGACGGCATGGCAATGCTGGCAAAGGTTGTCTCGCCGAGGCAAAGCCCTCGGTCCAGCTAGCGTGACGGAGCTAGCCGGCTAGTGACACCGAAGTGTCCGGAGTAGGTTGATGAAGAGATGGCGAAGCTCCTGGTCCAGCCGAGATGTCAAAGCCTCGATGTCAGCCGATGAGTCGAAGTAGGTCGGCGTGATGGACACCAGCTTCAAGAAGCAATAGTGCGGCCCTGCCGATGCAGGTCGTGACTTGGTCGATGCCGGCTTGATGAAGCGACCATGCAGCGATGCCGGTATGCCCGCTCCATGTAATCCGTGGGGCGGCGATGTTGGTGATGATTTATCCTTCGCGATGCCGGACTCTTGTTCAGCTTGCCAAGATGATGATCCGAAGAAGTTGAGCTCGGCTCAACAAAGTGACGATGTGTCTAGCGCAGGTCGGCAGCCGTGGAGCAATATTGCCGGACTAGTTTGACACCAGCATGATGTGGAAGATCATGTTCAAAAGATCTTAAAGTTAGTGGGATGTGTTCGGGAACAAAACACAATACCCCATACAAAAATTCCTTCAAAAGGGATGTCCGAAATCTCGTTCATAAAAAAAGACGAACTCGGGTCGGATTCGTTTTCACGCAGAAAACAGATCCAGAAAGTGATGAACTAGTCGGAAGGTTCCTGGTGTTTGGACGGTCGGATCGAGCTAAAATTTTGAGAGGTGGTAGATATAGGAATTACGCAGCCGATCAACGGTTGGATCTTCCAAAGGACGTCCGAGCTAGAATCTGGACACCACGCCCTAAACTCATCCAGATTCCCGTCCAAATTTGACAGGGCTCCGGTATATCGTGGATTACCAGAGATTCCTCCCTTGGAACTCGACGAATTTTTCCAAGGTTGTTGTAGACTCAATTCCGCACAATTCCACCAAAGCAATCGTTAAAAATACACTTGAGGAGGCGGTGGCGGCGGACACAAGTTTGTTGTCCAGAAAACAACACGGTCGCCCGAGGGCAATGTTGATGTTGAGCCCCCGGGCTCCCTGGATGATTCCTCCATGATCTTGATAGAGATCAGAGTTGATGTTTATAAAGGCCCTCATCCGAACATGAAGATCGGAGGTAGGGTGTAGTCCTTGGTCAAACCAAGGTGACCAGTCGAGCTGGTGATGAATATGCCGAAGTCGCAGTTGATCTGCAGGCGAGCCATCAGCATTTTGCCGAACACATGGCGGAACTCTCAATGAAAGCACCAATGTCGGTGTCAAAACCGGCGGATCTCGGGTAGGGGGTCCGGAACCGTGCGTCTAAGGCAGATGGTAACAGGAGACAGGGGACACAATGTTTTACCCAGGTTCGGGCCCTCTTGATTGAGGTAAAACCCTACATCCTGCTTGATTAATATTGATGATATGGGCAGTACAAGAGTAGATCTACCACGAGATCAGAGAGGCTAAACCCTAGAAGCTAACCTATGGTATGATTGTATGTTCTATATGATCTACCGACTATCCCGGCCTCGGTTTATATAATGCACTAGAGGCCTAGGATAACAAGAGTCCTAGCCGAATACGCCGGTGGGGAGAAGTCCTTGTGTCACAACCCTAGAACTGCTTGTATTTAGTTGCATCTGAGATCATCTATGCATCATGTTTAAATTTCTGAAATTTGAATTGAGGATTGTTGAAACCTCAGAAAACTGATTAAAATAAGGGCAAGTACCCTTTAAATAGCATTCTGTGAATCCAAAATGCCCTAAAAATAGTTTTGTGAATTTTGGCAAGAGTTATATATCAAACCAAAATTCTAGAACATTTTTAAGGAATTATTTTGGCACTGAATTTAAATCATTATTGTATTTGAATTTGGAATTATATTCATAATATATGGGATATATTTTCAAATAACTTTGAAATGTTTTATGTGCTGTTGGAAAATTCCATCTAGCAACATAAAATTATTCAAAGGGTTTTGTCACTGTTTTGAAATTCTTTTGAATTTGAATCAATGGCAAAATGATTAAATAAATAGGAAAACAGAACAAAAACTAACAAAAACTAAAACAGAGCAGAAAACCCACCTGGGCCACTTACCTGGCATGGCCAGCTGGACGGCCCAGCCCACCAGCGCCACCGTCCTCAAGCTCCTGCCAGGAGGACGCGTGCGCGTGGTCGCCACGCGTAGGCATGCGCCGTGCCACCTTCACCTTGCCTGCGTGCCCCCTCGACGACCTGGACGACCCTGGAGTCGCCACGCACCCCCTGACCCCTCTCTCTGTCTCTCACCCGCGGCCTCTCCCCTCCCCTCTGCTCTCTCTCACGGCCGCCCGAACGAGCCGAAATGCGCCGCCGCAAAACACCGCGCCCATTGCCGTCCCCTTGCCCCGTGGACGTGTTCCCTTGTTCAGCCTCGATGCTGTGAAGCTCCATGCCACAACACATGTCCTCGGATGCCTGGAATCGCCACCTTGGAGCTCTTCACCGTCGCATCTGCTCGTTGGCTATCTTCGTCGATTCGCCGTCAACCGTCCGTCCCCGAGCTCGTCGACGACCCCGTCCGATGCGCTGTGAGCCCCCGGTTGTTCCCCCTCTTTTTCCCATGGTCGTTCCCGCACCCTAGCGCCTAGGCCGTGCTAGCCGAGCTCCGGCCGCCGCCCGTCTTGTCGCCGCCGTGGCCTGAGCTCGAACGGGTCGCGCCCGTACACCGCACCGAGCTCCTGGTGACCCCAGGAGGCTGCCCAGCGCTTCACTTTGCTCACCCGCACTCCACAACGCCATTCCGCCTAGGTCCGAACTCCGGCCACCGCCGCGAGCTCCATTCCGGCGAGCTCCGACCACCTCAGCCCCAGCTGCTGCCATGAGTGGATGCGGGAGAGCTCCAGCTCCCCGCGGGTGCCCTCCGCCGATCGTTTGGGCACCGGGAGAGTGAACCCGACGCCTCCGCCGTCTCTGGCTCCGCCGGCGACGAGCCGCGGGTCAACTCCGGCGAGTTGACCCGGGTTTGACCCCTGGTTGACTCTCCCCTGGGTCATTAACATGTGGGGCCAGCCCTTGCTAATTAACAAGGTTTAGGATTAGTTTAGCGTTAACAAACTCTGTTAATTAGACTATACACTGACACGCGGGACCCACTGTTAGGTTTGACCTGGACCGACCAGTTGACTTGCTGACGTGGTGCTGATGTCACCCTGACGTCATAAACCTTTTTCTGGAATTAAAATAAATCAGAAATGATTTATAAATTTCAGAAAATACCCCAAAATTCAAAAATTCATAGTAATTCAACCGTAACTCCAAATCAAACAAATTATATATGAAAAATTATCAGAAAAATTCAAGGAATCCATCCGTACCATTTTCATGCATGTTTGAGCAAGTTAACCTCAACTTTTATTCCAAAACATGATAATCCACTATTTGAATTCATAGATTGAATTTGAATTTGAACCTTGAGTTCAAATCAACCCAAACCTTTCTGCTACTAGTTGCATTAGCCCAATCAACAGCATATTGTCATGCCATGATCATGCATCATATTGTTGCATTGCATTGATTGTGTTTCCTCTCTGTTGCCGGTGTTTGTCCTCTCTCAGTAGATGACGTTCCGATAAATTGATCGATGACACTGATGAAGAACTATACTATCTTCGGAAGTGCCAGGCAAGCAAAACCCCCCTTGTTCATTCCGATACAATCCTACTCTCTCGCTCATGCTCTCTTTTACTGCATTAGGACAATAACGATTCAACTGTTACATGTTGCGGTAGTTGAACCCCTTTCCTCTGCATGACCTGTCATTGCCACAGTAAATAGATGAAACCCACTAGTATGAGTAGGAGTTGTTTGAGCCCTGATGTGCCTATTCATTCATGCTTGTTGTCATGCCTGCTACTGCTTAGAGTTGAGTCTGGTCTGATTCATCGGGAATGAATTAGAACGTGGTGAACATGTCCTACCGTTGAGAGCTAACTGTGTGAACACGATTTGGTAAAGGTAGCGGTGAGAGGCCATGTAGGAGTACATGGTGGGTTGTCTCATTGCAGCCGTCCTTAGGAACTGAGTTCTGTGTTTGTGATCCATGAACAGTTACTACCACACATTGGGCTCCGGGCGCTCCAAGCTCTCTCGACTTATTAATCAACTTGATCTCTGTCCAGGAGTTGCAACTAGTTTCTGGTGTTTGTAGGTAGTGTTAGTAGTCTACCAAGTGGCACCCGATACAGGTGGGCTTGGGACAGACTAGGCACAGTGGCACGGTGTACCAAGTGGCACCCGGATGGTGGGCTTGGGAACCCTGCACACATCGTTTGGGGCCGTGAGCGACACCCCGGCCGGATCTCCTTGCGGATGGAACCCGAATAGGCGATAAACCTGGACGAGAGACTTGTTGGTTAGTCAGGTCGTGGCCGACTCCCTCGCCCGGCTTCCGCTTGAAGGTTGCCGAGGTACATGACGTGTACAGGGCTATAAGTGGCGAGAGCGTGTGTGAAGAAGTACACCCCTGCAGGGTTATCATTATCTATTCGAATAGCCGGATTCCTCGGATATGGAAACTTGGACCCCTTGCATAGTTCATAGACAAGTGAAAGTGGATACTCTAAAATGCGCAAGATAAGTGTGAGTGCTATGGATGGCGTTCTCGCGAGGAGACGGGAGCGGATCCATAGTGGTGTATTGGTATGGTGAATTTGTGGACTCGTGTGTGCCACCTCAAAGAGTTACTTGCAGTCGTAGTTTAGGATAGCCACCGAGTCAAAGCTGGCTTGCTGCAGTTAAACTCCACCACCCCCTTTGTTGATACTAATGCATATGTAGATAATTCTGATGTAAGCCTTGCTGGGTACATTTGTACTCACGTTTGCTTATTTTATGTTTTGCAGAGAGACTTCAGTCTCGCTAGTAGTTCCACGTGGACTTCGACGTTTAGCTTGATACCTCAGCTACGATCTTGTGCCCTCGGCAGGATCTGGTAGATAGTCAGGCTTAGCCTTTTTCATTTGTAGATGTCTGTACTCAGACATGTTAAGCTTCCGCATGTGCTTTGACTTGTATGCTCTGAATGTTGGGTCATGAGACCATGTTTGTAATATCTCGCTCCTCGGAGCCTAATGAATAAATACTTTGAGTCGTAGAGTTATGTTGTGATGCCATGTTGTATTTACTCATATCGGGCATATTGTGTATATGATTGAAATGCTTGGTATGAGTGGGATCCGACTATCTAGTTGTTTATCCTTGGCAGCCTATCATATGGGGAAATGTAGTCTAGTGCTTCTGAGCGATAGTAGTCCGCTACAGCCCGGATCACCGAAGTCCTGCTAGCCCAGCACTACTGCTCAGAACACTTGACTGGCCGGCATGTGATTCACTTTGTTCCTGTGTCTGTCCATTCGGGGAAATGTCACGTGGTGACTACCGAAGTCCTGTTAGCCCAGTGCTATAGCCTGGATTCTCACGTTGATGACCGACATGCTCGATGTGATTCATGTATGCCTGTCCTCATGGGTTAGCGCCACTTTTGGTTCACGACTAGCCATGTCGGCCCGGGTTCTCTGTCATATGGATGCTAGCGACACTATCATATACGTGAGCCAAAAGGCGCAAATGGTCCCGGGCCAGGTATGGTGGCACCCGTGGGAGTACCGTGCATGAGGCCGCAAAGTGATATGATGTGTTACATGCTAGATCGATGTGGCTTAGGATCGGGGTCCCGACAGCGTTGGTATCAGAGCTTGACTGCCTGTAGGATTACCAAGCCAAACTGGTCGAAGTCGAGTCTAGAAATGCTTTAGTTATATAAGGGAATTGATTGTGGAAGGGAACGTAAGGCTCTTTTTACTCCTTATACCTCATGCCCTCTGATCTGAGTCGTCCTCTTCTTTTCTACGGGGATTAAGAACTAGGCCTTCTCATCTATCCATCAGGATGACGTGTTACTAATCCATAGACTTATAAGATTGTTGGATTCAAGCCTTGTTCAGTTTCTACTACTTTTAGTATGTTATCAGTTGAACAAGATCCTTGACACGGATGTCGGTAGAACCTTGATGAATATGGAAATGCTCAAGTTCTTGAGAGCACGCGCAAGCAAAATCATCCATTGCGTTGTCTCCAACAAGGTAGTCCACATCCTCCATCCTAGTCCGAGTATGCCATTTCTTCGAGCTCTTTCAAACGATCAATTGTAAATTGCCTTAGGCTGGTATAAAGAATTTCAATGATCTTTGTATAAAAAGTAATTCTTTTTGCTACTTAAGGGAACAGCTCAACGAGTCATTTTTTCCAAGGTGCCCCGTTATGGAATCATGGCAATTATTTCCTCGCCACCTTGACACCATCCACCATCTCTCTAAGCGTGGAATTGTTGCCCACCAAATCAAACTTTGTTGTTTGTTCTTCCATCCCTCTCGATGTGTTTTGTGTCTCAACTCGAGATGTTCCAACATCTCATTCCACGAGTTGATCTTGAGTGCTCGATCTTCGAGGAGATCGTTTCCTATAGAGTTTCTTTCTGTCGCCATTGGGTGGATGAAGATCTCGAAAGCAAAGACGTCAAGATCAACATGATGCAATGAAGCTACTTCTTCGAGAAGGGTAGTTGGATCGTGAAGATTGTATTAGTTTGTGTCCCCTCTGTCTTCTTACCTCACGACTTGAATCTCGAGACGAGATTCTTGTTTAGTGGGGGTGAGTTGTCACAACCCTAGAACTGCTTGTATTTAGTTGCATCTAAGATCATCTATGCATCATGTTTAAATTTCTGAAACTTGAATTGAGGATTGTTGAAACCTCAGAAAACTAATTAAAATAAGGGCAAGTACCCTTTAAATAGCATTCTGTGAATCCAAAATGCCCTAAAAATAGTTTTGTGAATTTTGGCAAGAGTTATATATCAAACCAAAATTCTGGAACATTTTTAAGGAATTATTTTGGCACTGAATTTAAATCATTATTGTATCTGAATTTGGAAATATATTCATAATATATGGGATATATTTTCAAATAACTTTGAAATTTTTTATCTGCTGTTGGAAAAGTCCATCTAGCAACATAAAATTATTCAAAGGGTTTTGTCACTGTTTTGAAATTCTTTTGAATTTGAATCAGTGGCAAAATGATTAAATAAATAGGAAAACAGAAAAAAACTAAAACAGAGCAGAAAACCCACCTGGGCCACTTACCTGGCGTGGCCAGCTGGATGGCCCAGCCCACCAGCGCCACCGTCCTCAAGCTCCTGCCAGGAGGACGCGCGTGCGTGGTCGCCGCGCGTAGGCACGCGCCGTGCCATCTCCACCTTGCCTGCATGCCCCCTCGACGGCCTGGACGACCCTGGAGTCGCCACACACCCCCTGACCTCTCTCTCTGTCTCTCACCCGCGGCCTCTCCCCTCCCCTCTGCTCTCTCTCACGGCCGCCCGAACGAGCCGGAATGCGCCGCCGCAAAACACCGCGCCCACTGCCGTCCCCTTGCCCCGTGGACGTGTTCCCTTGTTCAGCCTCGATGCTGTAAAGCTCCACGCCGCAACAGATGTCCTCGGATGCCTGGAATCGCCGCCTTCGAGCTCTTCACCATCGCATCTGCTCGTTGGCCGTCTTCGTCGATTCGCCGTCAACCGTCCGTCCCCGAGCTCGTCGACGACTCCGTCCGATGCGCTGTGAGCCCCCGGTTCTTCCCCCTCTTTTCCCATGGTCGTTCCCGCACCCTAGCGCCTAGGCCGTGCTAGCCGAGCTCTGGCCACCGCCCGTCTTGTCGCCGCCGTGGCCTGAGCTCGAACGGGTCGCGCCCGTACACCGCACCGAGCTCCTGGTGACCCCAGGAGGCTGCCCAGCGCTTCACTTTGCTCACCCGCGCTCCACAATGCCATTCCGCCTAGGTCCGAATTCCGGCCACCGCCGCGAGCTCCATTCCGGCGAGCTCCGACCACCTCAGCCCCAGCCGCTGCCATGAGTGGATGCGGGAGAGCTCCAGCTCCCCGCGGGTGCCCTCCGCCGATCGTTTGGGCACCGGGAGAGCGAACCCGACGCCTCCGCCGTCTCTGGCTCCGCCGGTGACGAGGCGCGGGTCAACTCCGGCGAGTTGATCCGGGTTTGACCCCTGGTTGACTCTCCCCTGGGTCATTAACATGTGGGGCTAGCCCCTGCTAATTACCAAGGTTTAGGATTAGTTTAGCGTTAACAAACTCTGTTAATTAGACTATACACTGACACGCGGGACGCACTGTTAGGTTTGACCTGGACCGACCAGTTGACTTGCTGACGTGGTGCTGATGTCACCCTGACGTCATAAACCTTTTTCTGGAATTAAAATAAATCAGAAATGATTTATAAATTTCAGAAAATACCCCAAACTTCAAAAATTCATAGTAATTCAACCGTAACTCCAAATCAAACAAATTATATATGAAAAATTATCAGAAAAATTCAAGGAATCCATGTGTACCATTTTCATGCATGTTTGAGCAAGTTAACCTCACTGTTTAGTCCAAAACATGGTAATGCACTATTTGAATTCATAGATTGAATTTGAATTTGAACCTTGAGTTCAAATCAACCCAAACCTTTCTGCTACTAGTTGCATTAGCCCAATCAACAACATATTGTCATGCCATGATCATGCATCATATTGTTGCATTGCATTGATTGTGTTTCCTCTCTGTTGCCGGTGTTTGTCCTCTCTCAGTAGATGACGTTCCGATAAATTGATCGATGACACCAATAAGAACTATACTATCTTCGGAAGTGCCAGGCAAGCAAAACCCCCCTTGTTCATTCCGATACAATCCTACTCTCTCGCTCATGCTCTCTTTTACTGCATTAGGACAATAACGATTCAACTGTTACATGCTGCGGTAGTTGAACCCCTTTCCTCTGCATGACCTGTCATTGCCACAGTAAATAGATGAAACCCACTAGTATGAGTAGGAGTTGTTTGAGCCCTGATGTGCCTACTCATTCATGCTTGTTGTCATGCCTGCTACTGCTTAGAGTTGAGTCTGGTCTGATTCATCGGGAATGAATTGGAACGTGGTGAACATGTCCTACCGTTGAGAGCTAAGTGTGTGAACACGATTTGGTAAAGGTAGCGGTGAGAGGCCATGTAGGAGTACATGGTGGGTTGTCTCATTGCAGCCGTCCTTAGGAACTGAGTTCTGTGTTTGTGATCCATGAACAGTTACTACCACACATTGGGCTCCGGGCGCTCCAAGCTCTCTCGACTTATTAATCAACTTGATCTCTGTCCAGGAGTTGCAACTAGTTTCTGGTGTTTGTAGGTAGTGTTAGTAGTCTACCAAGTGGCACCCGGTACAGGTGGGCTTGGGACAGACTAGGCATAGTGGCACGATGTACCAAGTGGCACCCGGATGGTGGGCTTGGGAACCTTGCACACATCGTTTGGGGCCGTGAGCGACACCCTGGCCGGATCTCCTTGCGGATGGAACCTGAATAGGCGATAAACCTGGACGAGAGACTTGTTGGTTAGTCAGGTCATGGCCGACTCCCTCGCCTGGCTTCCGCTTGAAGGTTGCCGAGGTACATAACGTGTACAGGGCTATAAGTGGCCAGAGCATGTGTGAAGAAGTACACCCCTGCAGGGTTATCATTATCTATTCGAATAGCCGGATTCCTCAGATATGGAAACTTGGACCCCTTGCATAGTTCATAGACAAGTGAAAGTGGATACTCTAAAATGCGCAAGATAAGTGTGAGTGCTATGGATGGCGTTCTCGCGAGGAGACGGGAGCGGATCCATAGTGGTGTATTGGTATGGTGAATTTGTGGACTCGTGTGTGCCACCTCAAAGAGTTACTTGCAGTCGTAGTTTAGGATAGCCACCGAGTCAAAGCTGGCTTGCTGCAGTTTAACTCCACCACCCCCTTTGTTCATACTAATGCATATGTAGATAGTTCTGATGTAAGCCTTGTTGGGTACATTTGTACTCACATTTGCTTATTTTATGTTTTGCAGAGAGACTTCAGTCTCGCTAGTAGTTCCACGTGGACTTCGACGTTTAGCTTGATACCTCAGCTATGATCTTGTGCCCTCGGCAGGATCTGGTAGATAGTCAGGCTTCTCAGCCTTTTTCATTTGTAGATGTCTGCACTCAGACATGTTAAGCTTCCGCATGTGCTTTGACTTGTATGCTCTGAATGTTGGGTCATGAGACCATGTTTGTAATATCTCGCTCCTCGGAGCCTAATGAATAAATACTTTGAGTCGTAGAGTTATGTTGTGATGCCATGTTGTATTTGCTCATAGCGGGCATATTGTGTGTATGACTGAAATGCTTGGTATGAGTGGGATCCGACTATCTAGTTGTTTATCCTTGGCAGCCTATCATATGGGGACATGTAGTCTAGTGCTTCTGAGCGATAGTAGTCTGCTACAGCCCGGATCACCGGAGTCCTGCTAGCCCAGCACTACTGCTCGGAACACTTGACTGGCCGGCATGTGATTCACTTCGTTCCTGTGTCTGTCCCTTCGGGGAAATGTCACACGGTGACTACCGGAGTCCTGTTAGCCCAGTGCTACAGCCTGGATTCTCACGTTGATGACTGACATGCTCGATGTGATTCATGTATGCCTGTCCTCATGGGTTAGCGCCGCTTTGGGTTCACGACTAGCCATGTCGGCCCGGGTTCTCTGTCATATGGATGCTAGCGACACTATCATATACGTGAGCCAAAATGCGCAAACGGTCCCGGGCCAGGTAAGGTGGCACCCGTGGGAGTACCGTGCGTGAGGCCGCAAAGTGATATGATGTGTTACATGCTAGATCGATGTGGCTTAGGATCGGGGTCCCGACAGCGTTGGTATCAGAGCTTGACTGCCTGTAGGATTACCAAGCCAAACTGGTCGAAGTCGAGTCTAGAAATGCTTTAGTTATATAAGGGAATTGATTGTGGAAGGGAACGTAAGGCTCTTTTTACTCCTTATACCTCATGCCCTCTGATCTGAGTCATCCTCTTCTTTTCTACGGGGATTAAGAACCAGGCCTTCTCATCTATCCATCAGGATGACGTGTTACTAATCCATAGACTTATAAGATTGTTGGATTCAAGCCTTGTTCAGTTTCTACTACTTTTAGTATGTTATCAGTTGAACAAGATCCTTGACACGGATGTTGGTAGAACCTTGATGAATATGGAAATGCTCAAGTTCTTGAGAGCACGCGCAAGCAAAATCATCCATTGCGTTGTCTCCAACAAGGTAGTCCACATCCTCCATCCTAGTCCGAGTATGCCATTTCTTCGAGCTCTTTCAAACGATCAATTGTAAATTGCCTTAGGCTGGTATAAAGAATTTCAATGATCTTTGTATCAAAAGTAATTCTTTTTGCCACTTAAGGGAACAGCTCAACGAGTCATTTTTTCCAAGGTGCCCCGTTATGGAATCATGGCAATTATTTCCTTGCCACCTTGACACCATCCACCATCTCTCTAAGCATGGAATTGTTGCCCACCAAATCAAACTTCATTGTTTGTTCTTCCATCCCTCTCGATGTGTTTTGTGTCTCAACTCGAGATGTTCCAACATCTCATTCCACGAGTTGATCTTGAGTGCTCGATCTTCGAGGAGATCGTTTCCTATAGAGTTTCTTTCTGTCGCCATCGCGTGGATGAAGATCTCGAAAGCAAAGACGTCAAGATCAACATGATGCAATGAAGCTACTTCTTCGAGAAGGGCAGTTGGATCGTGAAGATTGTATTAGTTTGTGTCCCCTCTGTCTTCTTACCTCACGACTTGAATCTCGAGACGAGATTCTTGTTTAGTGGGGGTGAGTTGTCACAACCCTAGAACTGCTTGTATTTAGTTGCATCTGAGATCATCTATGCATCATGTTTAAATTTCTGAAACTTGAATTGAGGATTGTTGAAACCTCAGAAAACTGATTAAAATAAGGTCAAGTACCCTTTAAATAGCATTCTGTGAATCCAAAATGCCCTAAAAATAGTTTTGTGAATTTTGGCAAGAGTTATATATCAAACCAAAATTCTGGAACATTTTTAAGGAATTATTTTGGCACTGAATTTAAATCATTATTGTATTTGAATTTGGAATTACATTCATAATATATGGGATATAGTTTCAAATAACTTTGAAATGTTTTATGTGCTGTTGGAAAAGTCCATCTAGCAAAATAAAATTATTCATAGGGTTTTGTCACTGTTTTGAAATTCTTTTTAATTTGAATCAGTGGCAAAATGATTAAATAAATAGTAAAACAGAACAAAAACTAAAACAGAGCAGAAAACCCACCTGGGCCACTTACCTGGCGTGGCCAGCTGGACGGCCCAGCCCACCAGCGCCACCGTCCTCAAGCTCCTGCCAGGAGGACGCGCGCGCGTGGTCACCGCGCGTAGGCACGCGCCGTGCCACCTCCACCTTGCCTGCGTGCCCACTCGACGGCCTGGACGACCCTGGAGTCGCCACGCACCCCCTGACCTCTCTCTCTGTCTCTCATCCGCGGCCTCTCCCCTCCCCTCTGCTCTCTCTCACGGCCGCCCGAACGAGCCGGAATGCGCCGCCGCAAAACACCGCGCCCACTTCCGTCCCCTTGCCCCGTGGACGTGTTCCCTTGTTCAGCCTCGATGCTGTGAAGCTCCACGCCGCAACACATGTCCTCGGATGCCTGGAATCGCCGGCGTCGAGCTCTTCACCGTCGCATCTGCTCGCTGGCCGTCTTCGTCGATTCGCCGTCAACCGTCCATCCCCGAGCTCGTCGACGACCCCATCCGATGCGCTATGAGCCCCTGGTTCTTCCCCCTCTTTTCCCGTGGTCGTTCCCGCACCCTAGCGCCTAGGCCGTGCTAGCCGAGCTCCGGCCGCCGCCCGTCTTGTCGCCTCCGTGGCCTGAGCTCGAACGGGTCGCGCCCGTACACCGCACCGAGCTCCTGGTGACCCCTGGAGGCTGCCCAGCGCTTCGCTTTGCTCACCCGCGCTCCAGAACGCCATTCCGCCGAGGTCCGAACTCCGACCACTTCCGCGAGCTCCATTCCGGAGAGCTCCGACCACCTCAGCCCCAGCCACTGCCATGAGTGGATGCGGGAGAGCTCCAGCTCCCCGCGGGTGCCCTCCGCCGATCGTTTGGGCACCGGGAGAGCGAACTCGACGCCTCCGCCGTCTCTGGCTCCACCGGCGATGAGCCGCGGGTCAACTCCGGTGAGTTGACCCGGGTTTGACCCCTGGTTGACTCTCCCCTGGGTCATTGACATATGGGGCCAGCCCCTGCTAATTACCAAGGTTTAGGATTATTTTAGCGTTAACAAACTCTGTTAATTAGACTATACACTGACACGCGGGACCCATTGTCAGGTTTGACCTGGACCGACCAGTTGACTTGCTGATGTGGTGCTGATGTCACCCTGACGTCATAAACCTTTTTCTGGAATTAAAATAAATCAGAAATGATTTATAAATTTTAGAAAATACCCCAAACTTCAAAAATTCATAGTAATTCAACCGTAACTCCAAATCAAACAAATTATATATGAAAAATTATCAGAAAAATTCAAGGAATCCATCTGTACCATTTTCATGCATGTTTGAGCAAGTTAACCTCACTGTTTAGTCCAAAACATGGCAATGCACTATTTGAATTCATAGATTGAATTTGAATTTGAACCTTGAGTTCAAATCAACCCAAACCTTTCTGCTACTAGTTGCATTAGCCCAATCAACAGCATATTGTCATGCCATGATCATGCATCATATTGTTGCATTGCATTGATTGTGTTTCCTCTCTGTTGCCGGTGTTTGTCCCCTCTCAGTAGATGACGTTCTGATAAATTGATCAATGACACCGATGAAGAACTATACTATCTTCGGAAGTGCCAGGCAAGCAAAACCCCCCTTGTTCATTCCGATACAATCCTACTCTCTCGCTCATGCTCTCTTTTACTGCATTAGGACAATAACGATTCAACTGTTACATGCTGTGGTAGTTGAACCCCTTTCCTCTGCATGACCTGTCATTGCCACAGTAAATAGATGAAACCCACTAGTATGAGTAGGAGTTGTTTGAGCCCTTATGTGCCTACTCATTCATGCTTGTTGTCATGCCTGCTACTGCTTAGAGTTGAGTCTGGTCTGATTCATCGGGAATGAATTGGAACGTGGTGAACATGTCCTACCGTTGAGAGCTAAGTGTGTGAACACGATTTGGTAAAGGTAGCGGTGAGAGGCCATGTAGGAGTACATGGTGGGTTGTCTCATTGCAGCCGTCCTGAGGAACTGACTTCTATGTTTGTGATCCATGAATAGTTACTACCACACATTGGGCTCCGTGCGCTCCAAGCTCTCTCGACTTATTAATCAACTTGATCTCTGTCCAGGAGTTGCAACTAGTTTCTGGTGTTTGTAGGTAGTGTTAGTAGTCTACCAAGTGGCACCCTGTACAGGTGGGCTTGGGACAGACTAGGCACAGTGGCATGGTGTACCAAGTGGCACCCGAATGGTGGGCTTGGGAACCCTGCACACATCGTTTGGGGCCGTGAGCGACACCCCGGCCGGATCTCCTTGCGGATGGAACCCGAATAGGCGATAAACCTGGACGAGAGACTTGTTGGTTAGTCAGGTCGTGGCCGACTCCCTCGCCCAGCTTCCGCTTGAAGGTTGCCGAGGTACATGACGTGTACATGGCTATAAGTGGCGAGAGCGTGTGTGAAGAAGTACACCCCTGCAGGGTTATCATTATCTATTCGAATAGCCGGATTCCTCGGATATGGAAACTTGGACCCCTTGCATAGTTCATAGACAAGTGAAAGTGGATACTCTAAAATGCGCAAGATAAGTGTGAGTGCTATGGATGGCGTTCTCGCGAGGAGACGGGAGCGGATCCATAGTGGTGTATTGGTATGGTGAATTTGTGGACTCGTGTGTGCCACCTCAAGGAGTTACTTGCAGTCGTAGTTTAGGATAGCCACCGAGTCAAAGCTGGCTTGCTGCAGTTAAACTCCACCACCCCCTTTGTTGATACTAATGCATATGTAGATAGTTCTGATGTAAGCCTTGCTGGGTACATTTGTACTCACGTTTGCTTATTTTATGTTTTGAAGAGAGACTTCAGTCTCGCTAGTAGTTCCACGTGGACTTCGACGTTTAGCTTGATACCTCAGCTACGATCTTGTGCCCTCGGCAGGATCTGGTAGATAGTCAGGCTTAGCCTTTTTCATTTGTAGATGTCTGTACTCAGACATGTTAAGCTTCCGCATGTGCTTTTACTTGTATGCTCTGAATGTTGGGTCATGAGACCATGTTTGTAATATCTCGCTCCTCGGAGCCTAATGAATAAATACTTTGAGTCGTAGAGTTATGTTGTGATGCCATGTTGTATTTACTCATATCGGGCATATTGTGTGTATGATTGAAATGCTTGGTATGAGTGGGATCGGACTATCTAGTTGTTTATCCTTGGCAGCCTATCATATGGGGAAATGTAGTCTAGTGCTTCTGAGCGATAGTAGTCCGCTACAGCCCGGATCACTGGAGTCCTGCTAGCCCAGCACTACTGCTCGGAACACTTGACTGGCCGGCATGTGATTCACTTTGTTCCTGTGTCTGTCCCTTCGGGGAAATGTCACGCGGTGACTACCGGAGTCCTGTTAGCCCAGTGCTACAGCGCGGATTCACACATTGATGACCGACATGCTTGATGTGATTCATGTATGCCTGTCCTCATGGGTTAGTGCCGCTTTGGGTTCATGACTAGCCATGTCGGCCCGGGTTCTCTGTCATATGGATGCTAGCGACACTATCATATACGTGAGCCAAAAGGCGCAAACGGTCCCGGGCCAGGTAAGGTGGCACCCGTGGGAGTACCGTGCGTGAGGCCGCAAAGTGATATGATGTGTTACATGCTAGATCGATGTGGCTTAGGATCGGGGTCCCGATAGCATTGGTATCATTCAAGCCAGGACTGCCTTGCTTCAGAACACTGATTTCTGTTACATGCCAGCCTCACTCCCTGGAGCACAGGGATACTATCAGGCTTTGTACTATGACTCTACACATGAGGAGTCACTACTCCGCTCCACTGCTGAGATGCCCTAGGATAAGGACCGCAAAATTCGGGCCTTGCGGATGGAGCTTTTCAACACTCGTTCTGATCACTGGGCGACTTTGACTCGGTTTGCACCTGCTGTGCAGGCAGGATACATGGACATGAGGGACCTGTACCTTGTGCGGTCTGGATTGCCAGATTGTATAGAGTGGCGCGATGTAGGAGGCATCACCCCTCCTCGTGGTCCCCGTCTGCCACCGTCTGTGGGACCAAGGCCACATCCGAGTCCCAGATGTCTGTTCTCAGATGATCATGTTCCGCTTCCAGGCTTTGGCGGTGACTTTTATGAGGATTACTACGAAGCCGTCTGAGCTAGTAGTAGTTTCACTAGTACTATATTAGTTGTATTCTCCATAGTCCTGTGTGACCCGTGGGATACGACTTAGTGTGTATCACGCTCCGGAGGTGTAGAAAAATAATGTATCGGAGCTTGGAATGCCTCCGATGAGATGTAATGTCTTTCACCGTAGTTGTACTCTAGCCTGGGCTTGTACTAAACTATGTACGGTGTGTATGACCAATGGTATATATATGGCAGTTTCTATATTACCATGTCGTGCAATGAACATCTTAGCATTCCATGTTATCCATTACATTCTGCACTTCCTTGCCAAGATTGTACCATGCTTGTCTAAACCATTGTCTTGATTTTCCTAGGATGGTCAACACCCGCAGCAACCCTGCTGTCCCGGAGCAGGGGGAAGCCAGTGCAGCTAGGGGTGAGAATCTGCCTCACCCGCCTTCTCTGGCCGAAGTTATGTTGGAGGCAGAAAGAAACAAGCGTGAGACTAACTGCTTGCTGGAGCGGATTGAGCAGAACACTGCACGTCAACAGCGAAACAACTTGGTGTCAATCAATGACTTTATCAAGTTGTACCCACCAAAGTTTAATCATTCCGTCGAGCCCCTCGACGCGGATGACTGGCTTCGCAGCATCACCCACAAGCTACGTTCTGCCAACGTAGCTGAAGCCGATAAGGTTACTTATGCTGCCTATCACCTCGAAGGCCCTGCTAGCCTTTGGTGGGAAAACTTTGAGGCTATGCGCCCGGTCGGCCAAATCACTACTTGGGCTGAATTTAGTGAGACTTTCCGTGAGCATCACATCCCGGAAGGTCTCATAGATCATAAGAGGGAAGAGTTCTGCAATTTCACCCAAGGCAGACTAACTGTGGATGCATATAGTCGTGAATTTGGAAATCTGGCACACTATGCTCCTGAAGAGGTATCCACCGACGCTAAGAAGCAGGCAAGGTTCCCGCAAGGGACTTAGCCGCGAGCTTCGCCGCGATCTTCATCTGCACGAGTGCACCTCCTTCTAGAAGTTGGTCAATAAAGCCATCAGTGCTGAGACAGGCCAGTCTGGCTATGACGCTTCACGCAAGCACTCTCGTAATTTTGGTTCTTCACTCGGCTCTGGATCTCAGAAACACCGGGTGTGGATTCCAAGCACAGCGCTGCCACCCAGGTTCATTCCGAGGCCACCCTTTGAGGTGCCTCGCCCCAACCAGCAGTTTGCACCGTCTAAGCCCTATGGTGGCCCCGCTGCTAATGCTGCTCCACGCCCCAATGTCTAAGCCGGGTCACTACAGCCGAGAGTGTCCCCAGAACAACAACCCCAACCAGTCTGGAAAGTACGTTGGTCGTGGTAAGCGAGCGGGAAAGACATTCTATGCCAAGCCAGCCACCACTTCACGTGGCCATGTCAACTATGTCTCAGCTGAAGAGGCTCATGATGATCCTAACGTCGTCCTTGGTACGCTCCTTGTTAATTGCCATCCGGCATCTGTTCTTTTCAATACTGGAGCATCTCATGCATTCATATCTGAGAGCTATGCTCGATTTCATAACATGACATTCTGTGACATGCCCACTTCCACGGTAATTCAAACTCCGGGTTCCAAATGGCAAACTTCTAGAGTAAGCCATGGGAATGAAATTCTTGTCGATAGACTTGTCTTCCTTGCATCCTTAATAGCTCTCAAGTCCTCGGACATAAACATCATCTTGGGTATGGACTGGATGTCAGCTCATTATGCTAAAATTGATTGTGCCACTAGAACCGTTCAACTTACTCACCCATCGGGCAAGACAGTCAATGTCTTAACACGAGTGGCCAAGCGCCAGCTTTACTCCCTAAATGCCAATCCCCTTCCAGACCTTGAAGATATTCCGGTAGTCCAAGACTTTCCAGATGTCTTTCCAGAAGAACTACCAGGTGTTCCACCTGACAGGGATGTCGAGTTCGTGATAGACCTTGTTCCAGGAACCGTCCCAATTTCTAGAAGACCCTATAAGATGGGACCCTTAGAACTAGCCGAGCTTAAGAACCAACTCGATGAGTCCTTGAAAAAGGGTTTCATCCGTCCTAGTTCTTCTCCTTGGGCGTGCCCCGTCCTCTTCGTCAAGAAGAAGGATGGAACGGATCGAATGGTTGCAGATTACCGACCTGTCAACTTGGTCACCATCAAGAACAAGTATCCGCTTCCCAGGATCAATGATCTGTATGGTCAGCTCGCTGGGTGCTCCGTCTTTTCCAAGATGGATTTGAGGTTGGGCTACCATCAAATCAAAATCAGAAATGGGGACATTCCCAAAATGGCCTTTGTTACTCGTTATGGCCAATACGAGTACACCGTCATGTCCTTCGGTTTAACCAATGCCCCAGCCACTTTCTCTCGGTTAATGAACTCGGTCTTCATGGAGTATTTGGATAAATTCGTCGTGGTATACTTTGATGATATACTCATCTACTCCAAGAATGAGGAGGAACATGCCGAACATCTAAGGCTGGTATTGAAGAAACTTCGAGAGCATCGCCTTTATGCCAAATTCTCCAAGTGTAAATTTTGGTTGCCAGAAGTGACCTATCTATGCCATGTAATCTCTAGTAAGGGTATTGTTGTCAATCCCCAGCGAGTTCAAGCCGTCCTTGATTGGAGTCCTCCTGAGACGGTCAAGCAAGTTTGGAGCTTCCTTGGCTTAGCGAGTTATTTCTGCCACTTCGTCGAGAATTTGTCCAAGGTTGCTAAACCTCTAACTGAACTCCTCAAGAAAGATAAAAAGTTTGAGTGGACCCCACAGTGCGAGTTCAGCTTTCAGGAACTGAAAAGACGCCTGATATCTGCTCTTGTACTGGTACCACCAGATTTCTCCAAGGACTTTATTATCTATTGCGACGCCTCGTGACAAGGACTAGGTTGCAAACTCATGCAAGATCGTCAGGTAATTGCCTATGCTTCACGACAATTACACCCCCATGAGGAAAACTATCCCACACATGATCTAGAGCTTGCAGCTGTAGTCCATGCACTTAAAATGTGGCGACATTACCTTCTCGGTAATCGTTGCAAAATCTTCACCGATCACCAAAGTTTGAAATATATCTTCACCCAACCTGATTTGAATCTCAGGCAAAGACGTTGGGTCGAGTTGATCTCGGATTACGACTTAGGAATAACTTACACCCCGGGCAAGGCCAATGTCATGGCTGATGCGCTAAGTCATAAATCTTATTGTAACAACCTAATGTTACAACAAAGTCAACCACTTCTCCACGAGGAATTTCGTAAGCTTAACCTTCACATAGTTCCTTGAGGATTCTTATCCACCGTGGTGGTGAAGCCTAACCTTACGGATCAAATCATAGCTGCCTAGAAGCGTGATAAGGGCATATCCCGGATTAAATAAAACATCGCTAGCGGAGTTGCTAAATGTTTTTCCATGGATGAGCAAGGTGTTGTCTTCTTCGAGAACCACTTGGTTGTTCCCAAGAAACAACATATACGTCAGTTGATTCTTAAGGAAGCTCATGATTCCCCTCTCACCATTCATCCCGGTAGTACTAAAATGTATCAAGACCTACACCAGAGGTTTTGGTGGAATAGGATGAAGAGAGAAATTGCTCAATACATTGCTAGCTGCGACGTCTATCGTCGTGTTAAAGCAGAGCATCAACGGCCTGCTAGCACCCTTCAACCTTTGGCTCTTCCTGAGTGGAAATGGGTAAAATCAGTATGGATTTCATTACTGGTTTTCCCAGGACCAAGAGAGGGAATAATGCTATCTTCGCCATGATCAATCATCTTTCCAAAGTAGCCCATTTCCTACCTGTTAGTGAGAGTATCACCACTAGCCAGCTAGCTGACTTATACACCTCCCAAATAGTGTCTCTTCATGGTGTCCCATTGGAAATTAACTCAGACCATGGGAGTCTCTTCACCTCTCGATTTTGGGAAAGTTTCCAAAATGCTATGGGAACTCGTCTCTCTTTTAGCACCACGTTTCACCCCCAATCAAGTGGTCAAGTAGAGCGAGTCAATCAAATCCTGGAGGATATGCTCCGAGCTTTAGTCATCTCATTCGGAATGGATTGGGAGAAATGCCTTCCATTCACGGAGTTCGCTTATAACAATAGTTATCAAGCTAGCTTGGGCAAAGCTCCTTTCGAAGTTCTCTATGGACAAAAATGTAGAACACCTCTTAACTGGTCAGAAACCAGGGAAAGATAACTCTTTGGACCGGATATGATTCAGGAAGCAGAAGAACAGGTTCGCGTTATTCGTGAGAAATTGAAAACAGCCCAATCTCTTCAAAAGAGCCAATATGACCGTAAACATAAGCTCATGACTTATGAAGTCCGCGAGAAGGCTTACCTTCGGGTTACTCCGTCAAAGGGAACCCATCGTTTCGGTATCAAAGGAAAATTGGCTCCTCGTTACATTGGACCCTTTCGCATTCTTGCCAAACGAGGAGAAGTTGCCTACCAATTGGAACTACCTCCGCATCTTTACAGAGTTCACGATGTCTTCCACATTTCTCAACTCAGGCGTTGCTTCACGGATCCTATCCATGGAGTGGAGCACGAAACGCTTGATCTCCAAGATAATCTCACTTATCGGGAATGTCCCGTTCGTATCCTTGATCAAGCCGAGCGTACCACTCGACGCCATAACATCAAGTTTCTCAAGGTTCAATGGTCTAACCATTCCGAGAAAGAAGCCACTTGGGAAAGGGAGGATCGTCTTCGACTCGAGTACCCCACCTTCTTCCCAACGGATCCTAAATCTCGGGACGAGATTCTTTTGAGTGGGGGTGAGTTGTCACACCCTAGCTAGTTCATGCATTAGAGTGTTGCATCATGTTTAATTTCCCAGAAAACTGAAATGGGGATGACAGAACCCCAGCACCCCCTGGAACAACTAGGGTTTACGAAAAACTTTTTCAATGAACCTAAAATGCCCTTCTAAAAAGTCCACCTTTTTTGTTTCGGGTTGAAACCTTTAACAAAAATGGTGCACACTTTTCAAGGACATCTTAAGGCCATTGCATTAATCCATATAGTATTTGCATTTGGGCATTTAAATTCTAAGCAGTAGCCATGATTAGTTTTATGATTTTTGGAAATGCACTGGCATTTTTAATAAAGCCTGAAGTTATAGAAATAATAGAAAACAGAAAAAAAGGAGAGAGAGAAAGGATCCAGCCACTTACCTGGCGCATCCCACCTGGCAGCCCACTGGCCGGCCCAGCACTATGCTGGCCCATGCCAATCATCGCCTACCTCTGCCAGTAGGCAGAGGAGGGACACGGTGCTCGCGCCCGAGCTCACCACGCCACCACCCTGCTCGTCTGCTTCGCCTGGTCACCGCTTCGACGCCGCTAACGCCTCCTCGGTGTCGCCCCAGTCTACCCGGCACCTCACACTCCCTCCTTCTCTCTCCCTCGCTCCCTCGACGCCATGGCCGACGCTGCCGCGCCCACGCCGTCGTGAAGCCCGCAGCCACCGCCGTCCACTCGTCGCCTCACCGTGCCAACAAGCTTCGCCGTCGTCCACTGCTTCGCCTCAACCGATCCCCAAGCGCTCGCTCGCCCCAGACATGCTGCACCGAGCCCGTCCCGATCCGCCATCGCCGGAGATCCCCCTCGCTACCTCGACCACTCCAGCTCTTCCCCGACCTCGCTGACCAGCTCGTTGAGACCGCTGTGACCTCCTGCTCCTGCTCCCCCTCTCCGTTTTCCCCTCGTGCACCATAGTGACTGCACCATGCTCACCCGCACGCGCCACCGCCCGCGCTCGTCGCCGACGATGCTCCGGTGACCATTTGGTCCCGGGCATGCGCCCAACGCAATCCCCGCATCGCGTAGAGCCCCCGTAGCACCTCGCTGCGCTCATTTGCGCACCGCAGCCCCATCCTCACCTTCACCCAAGCTTCGGCCGCCGCCGAGCTCATCACCGGCGCCACTCCGGCCACTCCCCGGCCGCGCCACCACCACGGTTGGATGCGGACGAGCGTCCGCGTCTCGTTGCTGTGCTCCGCACGCCAAACGGCGCCTTGTAGGTGAATCCCGCGCCGCTCCGCCGCGTCTGCTGCCGCCAGCGGCTAAACGCTGGCAAGTTGACCGTTGACTGGGTGGGCCCAGTTTGACCCCCAGGGTCATTGACGTGTGGGCCCCAGGCCACTAACTAAACTAGGATTAGTATTAGTTTAATGCTAACTAAATTTAGTTAGTTAACTAACTACTAACCAGTGGGTCCCACTAGTCAGGTTTGACCTGAGCCGCCTGTTGACCTCCTGACGTCGGCATGAACTAGTGCTGACGCAATAAATCATTTACTGGAATTATTCTTATATAGGAAATTTCAGAAAATATTACAAACTTCTAAAATTCAGAACTTTTAATCTGTAACTCCAAATGCAAAATTTTATATATGAAATTTGATCAGAAAAATTCAATCTTTCCATCTGTAATAGTTTCATGCATGAAAAAACACATTAACCTTGCTGTTTAGGTGAAACAAGCTAATACACTTTAACCTTGATTCAAATGGACCCAAACTAACTTGTTTCACATTGCATTAGGAAGGACACCTCATATTGCCATGTCATAGCGTGCATCATATTGTTGCATATTGCCATGTGATGATTGTCTTCTGTGGTGTCTTTCGTGGTAGGTTTTGCCTCTGAGGATATTTCCGAGTATCCAGCTGAAGGGCAGTACCCTACTACTAATCCATCAGGCAAGCAGACCCATTGATCATATCGACACAATCCCATGTTCTCGCTTCTGCTCTCATTTACTGCATTAAGACAACAACGTTTCAAACTGCTGTGTGCTATGGTAGTTGAACCCTTATCCTCTGCATGACCTATCATTGCCACAGTAACTAGATGAAACCCACTAGCATGTGTAGGAGCTGATTGAGCCATGTATGTGTTTCCTACCTTGCTATGCCTGCTATGCTTAGAGTTGTGTCAGGTCAGGTTCATCTGGGTGATGGGCTAGAGTGAAATGATTATGTCGGTAATGTGAGGGATGTGTTGAATATGATTTGGTAAAGGTATCGATGAGAGGCCATGTAGGAGTACATGGTGGGTTGTTTCATTGAGGCCGTCCCTAAGAACTGAGATCTGTATGTGTGATTCAAGAATCAGTTACTACCATACATTGGGCCCGAAACCAATGGACCCTCTTGACTTCTTAATCACCCTAGTACTTTGTCCAGGAGTTGCAATTAGTTTCTGGTGTTTCTAGGTTATGTGTTGGCAGCCGTGCTTAGCGCTGACACTAGGGGTGGGCTATGATGTGGTAGATACACCGTGGCACGGTGTACCGAGCCACCCGTTTGGTGCCTTGGGAACCCTGTTCACATCGTTCGGGGCCGTATGTGGAAACCTCGGTCGGACTCCCTGCGGATGGAACCTGGATAGGCGATAAACCTGGACTAGAGACTTGAGTGTTTAGGTAGGCCGTGGCCGACACCCTCGTTGTGCTTCCGCTTGAAGGTTGCCGAGTACATGTCGTGTAAACGACAATAAGTGGTGAGAGCGTGTATGAAGAAGTACACCCCTGCAGGGTTAACATCATCTGTTCGAATTGTCGCGTCCGCGGTAAAGGACTACTTGGTTGCCTATATAGTTCATAGACAAGTTAATGGTTACTACTAAAAGACTCAAGATAAGTGTGAGTACCGAGGATGGCCCTGTCGTAGGATGACGAGGGAGGATCCCCGGTGGAGTATTGTGTTGGTGATTAGTGGACTCATGTGCTTAAATTATTTTACTAACGGTGTCTCGTATGATAGCTTAGCAAAGAGTCAAAGCTGGCTTGCTGCAATAACTCCACCACCTTCTTCAGAATGAGCATGTATAGTAGGATCTGTTGTAAGACTTGCTGAGTACCTTTGTACTCATGTTGCTTTAATTACTGTTTTCAGACGACAACACCGCCCCTCCGATGGGTTTTACGTAGACCTCGACGTCGATGAGTAACTTGCCACCCAGGTGGTGATTCTGGCCATGGAGGGCCCTATGTAGATAGACAGGCTTCGACAAGCCTTCTTTCTTTCTAGTGTCTGTACTCAGACTATTTGCTTCCGAATGTGCTTGTATGCTTGTATGCTTGTATGACTTGAGTGTCGGGCCATGTGACCCCTACCTGTATGAACATGTTATGTATGGCTCTCTGGAGCCTTTAAATAAAGTACTTGAGTTGTAGTGTTTTGTTGTGATGCCATGTTGTATTTACACATATCGAGCATATTGTGTGTATGATTGAAATGCTTGGTATGTGTGGGATCCGACAATCTAGTTGTTTATCCTTGGCAGCCTCTCTTATGGGGAAATGTAGTCTAGTGCTCCTTGAGCCATAGTAGTCCGCTACTGCCCGGTTCATCGGAGTCCTGCTAGCCCAGCACTACTGCTCAGGACACTTCACTGGCCGGCATGTGTTTAACTTCGTTCCTATGTCTGTCCCTTCGGGGAAATGTCACGCGGTGACATCCGGAGTCCTGCCTAGCCTGCTACAGCTCGGGTTCCCCGGAGTCCTGTTAGCCCAGTGCTACAACCCGGATTCACTCGCTGATGACCGACATGCTCGATGTGATTCATGTATGCATGTCCCCATAGGTTAGTGCCGCTTTGGGTTCACGACTAGCCATGTCGCCCCGGGTTCTCTGTCATATGGATGCTAGCGACACTATCATATACGTGAGCCATAAGGCGCAAACGCTCTCGGGCCTTGGTAAGGCGACACCTGTGGGGATATCGTGCGTGAGGCTGCAAAGTGATATGAGCTGTTACCGGCTAGATCGATGTGACTTGGAATCGGGGTCCTGACAGATATGGTCAAGACATGATGTGATATACGTTATTGTATGAGATGATCATGTTTACTAGAAGTTATCAGCAAGTGGCAGGAGCCTTATGGTTGTCACTTTATTATATGAAATGCAAACGCCATGTAATTGCTTTACTTTATCACTATGTGTCAGTGATAGTTGTAGAAGCCATAGTTGGCGAGACGACCATGACGCTATGATGGAGATCAAGATGTCAAGCCGGTGATGATGGAAATCATGACAGTGCTTTGGAGATGGAGATCAAAGGCACAAGACGATGATGGCCATATCATGTCACATATTTTGATTGCATCTGATGTTTATCTTTCATGCATCTTATTTTACTTAGTACGGCGGTAGCATTATAAGATGATCCCTCACTAAAATTTCAAAGTATAAGTGTTCTCCCTGAGTATGAACCATTGCGACAGTTTGTCGTGTGATGGTAGCTGCAACTACGTCTGTATTTCCCCGGAGAGGGAGGGATGATGTAGCACAACGACGGTAGGTATTTCCCTCAGTTATGAAACCAAGGTATCAAACCAGTAGGACAACCAAGCAACACAACGTAAAAAACACCTGCACACAAACAACAACACCTTGCAACCCGATGAGTTAAAGTAGTTGTCAATCTCTTCCGGGGTACGGTGCTTCAAGATAGGCAAGCGGACGAGAGGTAAATTGTAGTAGATTGATAGATCGAACGCCAAATAAAGTAAATAAAGATAAAATGCTGCAGGGTATTTTGTATTTTTTGGTTTAACAGATTTGAATAAAAATGCAAAGGAAAAGTAGATCGCAAGGCAAATATATGAGAGAGAAGACCCGGGTGTCGGTGTCAAAACCGGCGGATCTCGTGTAGGGGGTCCCGAACTGTGCGTCTAAGGCTGATGGTAACAGGAGGCAGGGGACACAATGTTTACCCAGGTTCGGGCCCTCTCGATGGAGGTAACACCCTACTTCCTACTTGATTGATCTTGATGATATGAGTATTACAGGAGTTGATCTACCACGAGATCGTAGAGGCTAAACCCTAGAAGCTAGCCTATGATTATGATTGTTATCATCCTACGGACTAAATCCTCCGGTTTATATAGACACCGGAGGGGGCTAGGGTTACACAGAGTCGGTTACAAGGGAGGAAATCTACATATCCGAATTGCCAAGTGTCAAACCCCTAGCTTCTGGTGTTGCCTAGTGTTTGCATCTTGCTTGCATCATGTTTAAATTTCTGAAACTTGAATTGAGGATTGTTGAAGCCTCAAAACTTTAGCTAAAAGAAGGGCAAGAACCCTTTAAATTGCATTCAGTGATTCCAACTTGTCCTAGAAATAGTTTTGAGAATTTTGGCAAGGGTTATATACCTAACCAAAATTTTGGAACATTTTTCAGGAATAATTTGGTCTCTGAATTTAAAACAATATTCTATTTGAATTTGAAAATATATTCAAATATATATGAGATATATTTTCAAATACTCTGTGATGATTTATGTGCCTTTGGAAAAGTCCATGAAGCAACATAAAAATACTGAGAGGATGTTTTGGCAAAAGATTAAATAAAAGAAAAACAGAAGGAAATAAAATAGAACAGAAAGTCACCTGTAGCTCACCTCTGTGGTCTGTTACTGCAGCACCCGGCCCAACCTCTGTCCTGGCCCAGCCCACTAGGGGCAAGGGGGTCTTCCTCCTCCTCCTGCCAGAAGGATGCAGCGCGTGGTCGCCACGTGCACGCACGCGCATCGCCACCTCCTGCCTGCCTACTGCCTCCCCGACGCCGCTACGAGCGCCACGACACCCCCAGAGACCCCTGACCTCTCTCTCTCACCCATAACCTCTCCCCTCCCCTGGCTCTCTCTCTCTCACCACCCGAACGCGCCCGCCGCCGCCGACGTGAACCACCGCGGCCACCGCCTCCCCCTCGCCTCTCCGACCTGCCCAGGAGCTCCGCCACCATCTCCGACGTCTCTCTATCGACTCACGCGAACCTCTTCTCCCTCATCGGGTCATCGAGATCGCCACCGTCGCCCTGGTCGCTCCGGACCTCCCCCGCGCCCACTGACCTTCCCATCATGCTCGCGGTGAGCTTCTCTTCCTCCTTCCCTGAACCCCGTTGCTCGCCGCCTCCTATAGGCCGTAGTTGCGCGGACGCCGAAGCTCGCCGGCGTCGTGCCTCATCACCGCCGTGGCCACAGCTGCTACCACCCGCGTCCTGGCTTTGCTCCGTGCTCAGCACTCTCCCGGGAGCCGGGCGCGCCCACCCATTTGACCTGTTGTGCCCCCTAGCACCAAACCGCACCTGTCCGAACTCCGGCCGCCGCCAATTTGGTCGCCGTCGTCGATCCTGACCACCGCAGCTCCTACCACCACCACCAATGGATGCGCCTCACTCCCAGGAACCCGTAGATGCAACTAGCGCGTCGAATGGTGCCCTGTAAGCATTTCTGAGCCGCCCCGCCATCTCTGCCATCGCCGGCGGCTAAACGCCGGCGACCCCTGACCCGTTGACCGGCATGGGTTGACCCCACTGCCCGGTTTGACCTCCCCCTCTCTCTCACTGACTTACGGGCCCCGCCCGACTAATTACCCTAGTTAGTGCTAATTAGCTAGTTAGGTTAGTTACTACAGTCGCTGACAGTGGGCCCAGGCTAGTTAGTTAGGGCTAACTAACTTAGTTAGTTGACTGGGTCACTGACCAATGGGTCCCACTGGTCAGGTTTGACCTGGTCGACGCCTTTGACCTGCTAACATCACCTTGACATCATGCTGACGCAGTAATACATTTTCTGGATTTAGTTTAAATTATAATAATTCAGAAAATTCCAGAAAATGACCCAAAACTTCTAAAAATCATAGAAAATCAACCGTAACTCCAAATGAAATAAATTATATATGAAAAATTATCAGAAAAATTCAAGGAATCTGTTTATGGCATTTTCATGCATGTTTGAACAATGTTTGTACTCTGTTTTGGACAAAACAAATAAATGGCATTTAACTAATCATATATGGAGTTTGAATTTGAATCTTGTATTCAAACCAACTTCATTTAATTGTGTTGCTAGTTGCATTAGCTCAATCAACGGCATATTGCCATGTCATGATCATGCATCATATTGTTGCATCACATTGATTGCATTCTTCCTTGTTTGCCGGTATTTGTCCCCTCTCGGTAGACACTGCTCCGACGCTGTGATCGTTGACACTGATGAAGACTCAATGTTATCTTCAGAAGTGCCAGGCAAGCACAACCCCTTTGTTCATTCCGATACAAGCCCACTCTCTCGCTCCTGCTCTCTTTTACTGCATTAGCACAACAACGATTCATCTGTTACTTGTAGCGGTAGTTGAACCCCTTATCCTCTGCATGACCTGTCATTGCCACAGTAAATAGATGAAACCCACTAGCATGAGTAGGAGTTGTTTGAGCCCTGACGTGCCTACTCATTCATGCTTGTTTGTCATGCCTGCTACTGCTTAGAGTTGAGTCAGGTCTGATTCATCGGGGATGGATCGGAGGTGTGTAAACATGTCCTACTGTTGAGAGCTAATTGTGTGAACACGATTTGGTAAAGGTAGCAGTGAAAGGCCATGTAGGAGTACATGGTGGGTTGTCTCATTGAAGCCGTCCTTAGGAACTGAGTTCTGTGTTTGTGATCCATGAAATAGTTACTACCATGCATTGGGCCCGAAACCAATGGACCCTCTCGGCTTGTTGATCACCTTGTCCTCTGTCCAGGAGTTGCAACTAGTTTCTGGTGTTTATAGGATATGTGTTGGCAGCCGTGCGTAGTGCTGACCCTAGGGGTGGGCTATGATGCGGTAGATACATCGTGGCACGGTGTACCGGGCGCCCGTTTGGTGTCTCGGGAACCCTGTTCACATCGTTCGGGGCCGTATGTGGAAACCTCAGCCGGACTCCCTGCGGATGGAACCTGGATAGGTGATAAACCTAGATTAGACTTGAGTGTTTAGGTAGGCCGTGGCCGAAACCCTCGTTGGGCTTCCGCTTGAAGGTTGCCGAGTACATGTCGTGTAAACGGCGGTAAGTGGTGAGAGCGTGTGTGAAGAAGTACACCCCTGCAGGGTTAACATTATCTATTCTAATAGCCATGTCCGTGATAATGGACTTCTGGGTTGCCTATAACAGTTCATAGAAAAGTGAAAGTGGTTACTCTGAAACTCGCAACATAAGTGTGAGTGCTATGGATGGCGTTCTCGTAGGGAGATGGGAGCGGATCCATAGCGGTGTATTGATATGGTGAATATGTGGACTCGTGTGCGCCACCTCAAAAGAGTTACTTGAAGTTGTAATTTAAGATAGCCACCGAGTCAAAGCTGGCTTGCTGCAGTTAAACTCCACCACCCCCCCTTTGTTGATACCGATGCATATGTAGCTAGTTCTGATGTAAGTCTTGCTGAGTAATCTTGTACTCATGTTTGCTTAATTTATGTTTTGCAGAGAGACTCCAGTCTCGCTAGTAGTTTCGCGTGGACTTCGATGTTAGCTTGATACCTCAGCTATGATCTTGTGCCCTCGGCAGGATCTGGTAGATAGTCAGGCTCCTCAGCCTTTTTCATTTGTAGATGTCTGTACTCAGACAGGTTAAGCTTCCGCATGTGCTTTACATTGTATGCTATGATTGTTGGGTCATGAGGCCCATGTCTGTAATATCTCGCTCCTCGGAGCCTAATGAATAAATACTTGAGTTGTAGAGTTATGTTGTGATGCCATGTTGTATTTACACATATCGAGCATATTGTGTGTATGATTGAAATGCTTGGTATGTGTGGGATCCGACAATCTAGTTGTTTATCCTTGGCAGCCTCTCTTATGGGGAAATGTAGTCTAGTGCTCCCATGAGCCATAGTAGTCCGCTACAGCCCGGTTCACCGGAGTCCTGCTAGGCCAGCACTACTGCTCAGGATACTTGACTGGCCGACATGTGTTTCACTCCGTTCCTGTGTATGTCCCTTCGGGGAAATGTCACGCGGTGACATCCGAAGTCCTGCCTAGCCTTCTACAGCCCGGGTTCCCGGAGTCCTGTTAGCCCAGTGCTACAGCCCGGATTCACACGCTGCTGACCGACATGCTCGAAGTTGACTCATGTATGCCTGTCCCCATGGGTTAGTGCCGCTTTGGGTTCACGACTAGCCATGTCGGCCCGGGTTCTCTGTCATATGGATGCTAGCGACACTATCATATATGTGAGCCAAAAGGCACAAACGGTCCCGGGCCAGGTAAGGTGGCACCCGTGGTAATACCGTGCGTGAGGCCGCAAAGTGATATGATGTGTTACATGCTAGATTGATGTGGCTTAGTATCGGGGTCCTGACAGCGTTGGTATCAGAGCCTGACTGCCTGTAGGATTACCAAGCCAAACCGGTCGAAGTTGTGTCTAGAAATGCTTTAGTTATGTAAGGGAATTGATTGTGGAAGGGAACGTAAGGCTCTTTTTACTCCTTTACCTTATGCCCTTCTGTTCTGAGTCAGCCTCTTCTCTTCTACGGGGATTAAGAACTAGGCCTTCTCATCTATCTATCAGGATGACGTGTTACTAATCCATAGACTCATAGGAATGATGGATTCAAGCCCCAGTTCAGTTTCTACCACTTCCGTGTGTTCATAGTTGTTCTCGGAACCTTGATATTAAGATTCTGAGTGGTCATGCCACTATTTTGCAGGATGTCTCAAATCATTTTGAGCATTTACAGTTGTTATGCTGTCTGAGTCATCCCAGGTTTCTAATAGTCTGATGCATTTGTAAATCCCTTCCTTCCGTTCTCGATGTTCCTTTGGGCCAGATTAAGCACACTACATGGTCTGTGAGGTACTCCGTTGCCTCGGCGTATATGTTGGAGCTACTATTATGACCCTAGGTGTCTTATGAAACCATCTAGTAATCTGTCCATGTTTTGTGTTCCCAGTGTGATGAGCCTGGCCACCATTCTCGAAAACATCCCGTGATGCCATTTAGTAGTAGGTATTCTATTCCTGGGTTCTTGAACCCGAGATTCACCCCACTTACCTCCTATTGATAGTGGTTGCTTGTTCCTTTAAGATATTAGTAACCTTTGCGATAGTCCTCGAGGTCCGTGGTATTTCCTTCTTCCAAATACCATGAACCATTAAGGTAGAAGTTCTTTGAACCAAAAGATCACCATTAGAGTACTCCTGAGGAGTTCTCCATTCATAATTGTGATTCTGTCAGTTCTACCTTTCTGTCTGGGTTATCCAGAAGAAATGTTGAGCTTGCTCGGCATACTAATCTATGCATCCACAACTCAGAAAGATATATGTTCCTTTGAGTCGTTCCTCTTTAGTTGTTTCCTGACCTTTGTCTATCAGTTGATAGCCAAGAGTATGTGTGCATTTGTGTTCACCAATGCCTTTTATTCTTGTTATCCGTCAAGCCATTCTATTCCGGAATAACTAGGAGAAACAAACTCCATTACCTCATCCATATCCAGGATTGGGTCAAAGTAGTTGTGTTCTACAGAACAAATGCCAATCCAGCTTTTGCTCTATTCTACCCTGGAGTATTACCCCCTTTATGTCAGGATTGTCATGAGAATTGCACCCTCTCTCATGAATTCTTGATGCAGTGATACTTATTACCATCATCTTTCATTCCTCGGTCCCGTGTTGTCGCAACCGGAATGCCGGCAAGTGAACCATGATGTGTGAAATCAATACTCCTAGCAACTAGTTGCTAGGTAGCTAATGGACAATAATTTCTTTCTTAGCGTGTTGGTTATTGAATCATCATCCTAAGATTGATCGTGCTACCTAGTCCACTTTTCCTGGTGCACTCTTGATCAGTGATTTAGGATTGTGTCAATCCCTCACTCTTTTGATCATATCATCTTGCCCTAAAAGGCAAGGTTGTTCTCGAGCTTAGTAACATATCGGTGGTTCGTGATTTTCCGAATATCTTCTCGGAAGTATTACCAGGTTGTCCCCTGACTGTTATGTTGATCTCGTGATCAAGTTGGTTTCCTTCTAAACCACCCATTCTCCAAGATTCTGTGTTGAATACCCTGAGCTAGTTGGTTAAGCTGAACAACGACTTGGAGAGTTGGAAGATAAAAGCTTGCCTAACTTAGTTCGTTCCAAAGGGATATTCTTGTGTAGCGTGTGTTGCAGAAAGATGATATCTTCATCGATTGGTCCTCAGGATCAATTGTTGGATCTATTGCCTTGTCAAAACTTTGACTTGAGTATGGGCTATCGTCAAGTCAAATCAGAACCAACGATGTTCGTAATGTTGTCTTACTCGTGGATGATCCCTCGTGCATACACCATTACATCTTTTGGTCTGACCAATGCCATCACCTTGTTCACATGATGGTGGAAGTCCAATGATATGGAAACTCCGATGAGTTGTTGTTGAGCCCATCAGCAGCATTTTGTCTCCCCCAATGATTCATGTTGAACATCAACCTAGTGTTGGAAAACTTTTGTAAGCATTATCTTCGTGCCCCGCTCATGAAGAATATGTTTGGATGAAAGAAGTGACTTCCTCTAGTACATGTGCATTTGAAGAAAGTTGCTACCGTGAATTCGAGAAAGATTGTTTTTGCTTTCTCCGGGATCATCCCAAGTCAAGTCATGCATGTGCGAAGTATTCCATGGTTTGATAGGCTCGCTACCTCCACTCCATGTGTAATCCCTAGCACACCAAGCCACTGACTGATTTGTTCTAGGAAAAGGAGTTGTTGTGCAAATCCTAGGTCATGCAAAAGACTTCATTACCCTAGATGATGGTTCCCCAACCTGAACTTGGTAGTATTTTATTATAAGACTACCACGTGGTCACGCTTGTCTCGGATAGCGTGTTCATAGGTTTGTAGCAGAACCAGCCAATGTTTTGGAGCCTGCTATCGCAGTTCATTCCCCGAGAATCTCGCAACGTCATCTCGTCGATTTGTGTTGCAAACTTTCATTTTCTTTCTAGACTCGATGAGTCTGGAATATCCTAACACCAACCAGATCTGAATCTCGGGCAGATATGATGGTTGGAACATACTCCAAGAACTATATTGTTGGTCCCTCTATAACCGGTTATGTGGATATCGTGGCCAACACACCTAACCGGAAGGCCTATTATTGTAGTATCCTGGTTGAAGAAGTTAGTCACCTCCCCATAAGGATCTCGCAGGATCTGCCTCCGTAGTTATTCCTTATGGATTATTGAGCTTCCGAAGTCCGACCTTTTACTTGATGTTCTAGATATCAAACCATATCTATGAATGGATTACGCTAGCACATCAAGGAGAACATTAGAGGCGGAGTGCTAACCGTCTCTCGGTCGATCATCCAGATTCTGATCCCTTGGCCTCGCTAAGGTGAAATCTGAGAAAGTGTTATCTTTCTTTGTGTCTGCATGTTCCACCATTATTCATCATGGTAGCATGTTGTGTTGCCAGGATCCTTGACACGGATATTGGCAGAACCTTGATGACTACGGAAATGCTCAAGTTCTTGAGAGCATGCGCAAGCACCAGGTTTTACCGTTGGCGTTAACTGGGATTTACTTCCAGTTTCCTCGGTTATGTTATAAACTTTCCAAACAATGGACACACTCTCGACTGTTGAGTTCATTCCCAATTACCAGAATCATTCCCAACATTTGCATTTTGTTCCCAACTTGCACCTCAGTAGTTGTTGTTCAGGATCATCTTCAAAAGTGGGCTTACCATGGGTCCCATCCATTTCCAACGATAAGAAAAATCATCCATTGCGTTGTCTTCAACAAGGTAGTCCACATCATCCATTCTAGTATGAGTATGCCATCCCTTCAAGCTCCTTCACGCGATCATTTGTGATTGCCTCAGGCTGGTGAGAAGAGCTTCAATGATCTCCGAATCAAAAATAATTCTTTTTGCCCCTTAAGGGAATAGTTCTACGAGTCACCTTCGCCGAGGTATCACGTTACGAAATTATGGCAAATATCTCCTTGCTACTTTGAAATTCATGCTCCATCTTATTCGAGTATGGAATTGTTGCCTACCTAGTGAACCTTCGCCATCCGCTTCACTCCATCCCTCTAGTTGTATGCTTCGTGTCTCAGCTCGAGAGATGTTACTATGTCTCATTCCATGAGTTGATCTTGTGATCATTAAGATGATCCTAAGTTTCTCGAACATCAGGAAGGTCGATTCTTCTTAAATTTTCCTTTCCACTCGTTGTCATGTTGGATGTAGTTCTCAAAGCAAGACATCGAGATTAAGGTGATGCAATGAATCAACATCCTCGAGAATACATCTGGATCATGAAGATTGTGATAGCTTGTGTCCCTCTGTCTTCTTACCTCACGACTTGAATCTCGGGACGAGATTCTTGTTTAGTAGGGGTGAGCTATCACACCCCTAGCTTCTGGTGTTGCCTAGTGTTTGCATCTTGCTTGCATCATGTTTAAATTTCCGAAACTTGAATTGAGGATTGTTGAAGCCTCAAAACTTTAGTTAAAAGAAGGGCAAGAACCCTTTAAATTGCATTCAGTGATTCCAACTTGTCCTAGAAATAGTTTTGAGAATTTTGGCAAGGGTTATATACCTAACCAAAATTTTGGAACATTTTTCAGGAATAATTTGGTCTCTGAATTTAAAACAATATTCTATTTGAATTTGAAAATATATTCAAATATATATGAGATATATTTTCAAATGCTCTGTGATGATTTATGTGCCTTTCGAAAAGTCCATGAAGCAACATAAAAATACTGAGAGGATGTTTTGGCAAAAGATTAAATAAAAGAAAAACAGAAGGAAATAAAATAGAACAGAAAGTTACCTGTAGCTCACCTCTGTGGTCTGTTACTGCAGCACCCGGCCCAACCTCTGTCCTGGCCCAGCCCACTAGGGGCAAGGGGGTCTTCTTCCTCCTCCTGCCAGAAGGATGCAGCGCGTGGTTACCGCGTGCACGCACGCGCACCGCCACCTCCTACCTGCCTGCTGCCTCCCCGACGCCGCTACGAGCGCCACGACACCCCCAGAGACCCCCTGGCCTCTCTCTCTCACCCACAACCTCTCCCCTCCCCTGGCTCTCTCTCTCTCACCACCCGAACGCGCCCGCTGCCACCGACGTGCACCACCGCGGCCACCGCCTCTCCCTCGCCTCTCCGACCTGCCCAGGAGCTCCGCCACCATCTCCGACGTCTCTCTATCGACTCACGCGACGCCAAATGCCCCGAAGCGCCGGCCCTGACCTCTTCTTCCTCCTCGGGTCGTCGAGATCGCCACCGTCGCCCTGATCGCTCCGGACCTCCCCCGCGCCCACTGACCTTCCCATCGTGCTCGCAGTGAGCTTCTCTTCCTCCTTCCCCGAACCCCGTTGCTCGCCGCCTCCTCTAGGCCATAGTTGCACAGACGCCAAAGCTCGCCGGCGTCGTGCCTCATCGCCGCCGTGGCCATAGCTGCTGCCACCCGCGTCCTGGCTTTGCTCCGTGCTCATCACTCTCCCAGGAGCTAGGCGCGCCCACCCATTTGACCTGTTGTGCCCCTTAGCGCCAAACCGCACTTGTCCGAACTCCAGCCGCCGCCGATTTGGTCGTCGTCGTCGATCCTGACCACCGTAGCTCCTACCACCACCACCAATGGGTGCGCCTCACTCCCAGGAACCCGTAGGTGCAACTCGCGCGTCGAATGGTGCCCTGTAAAGCATTTCCGAGCCACCCCGCCGTCTCTGCCGTCGCCGGCGGCTAAACGCCGGCGACCCCTGACCAGTTGACCAGCATGGGTTGACCCCACTGCCCGGTTTGACCTTCCCCTCTCTCTCACTGACTTACGGGCCCCGCCCGACTAATTACCCCAGTTAGTGCTAATTAGCTAGTTAGGTTAGTTACTACAGTCGCTGACAGTGGGCCCAGGCTAGTTAGTTAGGGCTAACTAACTTAGTTAGTTGACTGGGTCACTGACCAGTGGGTCCCACTTGTCAGGTTTGACCTGGTCGACGCCTTTGACCTGTTGACATCACCTTGACATCATGCTGACACCGTAATACATTTTCTAGATTTAGTTTAAATTATAATAATTCAGAAAATTCCAGAAAATGCCCAAAAACTTCTAAAAATCATAGAAAATCAACCATAACTCCAAATGAAATAAATTATATATGAAAAATTATCAGAAAAATTCAAGGAATCTGTTTATGGCATTTTCATGCATGTTTGAACAATGTTTGTCCTCTGTTTTGGACAAAACAAATAAATGTCATTTAACTAATCATATATGGAGTTTGAATTTGAATCTTGTATTCAAACCAACTTCATTTAATTGTGTTGCTAGTTGCATTAGCTCAATCAACAACATATTGCCATGTCATGATCATGCATCATATTGTTGCATCACATTGATTGCATTCTTCCTTGTTTGCCGGTATTTGTCCCCTCTCGGTAGACACTGCTCCGACGCTGTGATCGTTGACACTCATGAAGACTCAATGTTATCTTCCGAAGTGCCAGGCAAGCACAACCCCGTTGTTCATTCCGATACAAGCCCACTCTCTCGCTCCTGCTCTCTTTTACTGCATTAGGACAACAACGATTCATCTATTACTTGTAGCGGTAGTTGAACCCCTTATCCTATGCATGACCTGTCATTGCCACAGTAAATAGATGAAACCCACTAGCATGAGTATGAGTTGTTTGAGCCTTGATGTGCCTACTCATTCATGCTTGTTTGTCATGCCTGCTACTGCTTAGAGTTGAGTCAGGTCTGATTCATCGGGGATGGATCGGAGGTGTGTAAACATGTCCTACTGTTGAGAGCTAATTGTGTGAACACGATTTGGTAAAGGTAGCGGTGAGAGGCCATGTAGGAGTACATGGTGGGTTGTCTCATTGAAGCCGTCCTTAGGAACTGGGTTCTGTGTTTGTGATCCATGAAACAGTTACTACCACGCATTGGGACCCTCTCGGCTTCTTGATCACCTTGTCCTCTGTCCAAGAGTTGCAACTAGTTTCTGGTGTTTATAGGATATGTGTTGGCAGCCGTGCGTAGCGCTGACCCTAGGGGTGGGCTATGATGCGGTAGATACACCGTGGCACGGTGTACCGGGCGCCCGTTTGGTGTCTCGGGAACCCTATTCACATCGTTCGGGGCCGTATGTGGAAACCTCGGCCGGACTCCCTACGGATGGAATCTAGATAGGCGATAAACCTGGACTAGAGACTTGAGTGTTTAGGTAGGCCGTGGCCGACACCCTCGTTGGGCTTCCTCTTGAAGGTTGCCGAGTGCATGTCGTGTAAACGGCGGTAAGTGGTGAGAGCGTTTATGAAGAAGTACACCCCTGCAGGGTTAACATTATCTATTCGAATAGCCGTGTCCGCGGTAATGGACTTCTGGGTTGCCTATAACAGTTCATAGACAAGTGAAAGTGGATACTCTGAAACTCGCAAGATAAGTGTGAGTGCTATGGATGGCTTTCTCGTAGGGAGACGGGAGGGGATCCAAAGCGCTGTATTGATATGGTGAATATGTGGACTCATGTGCGCCACCTCAAAAGAGTTACTTGAAGTCGTAATTTAAGATAGCCACCAAGTCAAAGCTGGCTTGCTGCAGTTAAACTCCACCACCCCCCTTTGTTGATACCGATGCATATGTAGCTAGTTCTGATGTAAGTCTTGCTGAGTACTCTTGTACTCACGTTTGCTTAATTTATGTTTTGCAGAGAGACTCCAGTCTCGCTAGTAGTTTTGCGTGGACTTCGACGTTAGCTTGATACCTCAGCTACGATCTTGTGCCCTCGGCAGGATCTGGTAGATAGTCAGGCTTCTCAGCCTTTTTCATTTGTAGATGTCTGTACTCAGACATGTTAAGCTTCCGCATGTGCTTTACATTGTATGCTATGATTGTTGGGTCATGAGACCCATGTCTGTAATATCTCGCTCCTCGGAGCCTAATGAATAAATACTTGAGTTGTAGAGTTATGTTGTGATGCCGATTTGTATTTACACATATCGAGCATATTGTGTGTATGATTGAAATGCTTGGTATGTGTGGGATCCGACAATCTAGTTGTTTATCCTTGGCAGCCTCTCTTATGGGGAAATGTAGTCTAGTGCTTCCATGAGCCATAGTAGTCCACTTCAGCCCGGTTCACCGGAGTCCTGCTAGCTCAGCACTACTACTCATGACACTTGACTGGCCGGCATGTGTTTCACTTCGTTCCTGTGTCTGTCCCTTCAAGGAAATGTCACGCGGTGACATCCGAAGTCCTGCCTAGCCTGCTACAGCCCGGGTTCCCGGAGTCCTGTTAGCCTAGTGCTACAGCCCGGATTCACACGCTGCTGACCGACATGCTCAAAGTTGAGTCATGTATGCCTGTCCCCATGGGTTAGTGCCACTTTGGGTTCACGACTAGCCATGTCGGCCTGGGTTCTCTGTCATATGTGCTAGCGACACTATCATATACGTGAGCTAAAAGGCGCAAACGGTCCCGGACCTGGTAAGGTGGCACCCGTGGGAATACCGTGCGTGAGGCCGCAAAGTGATATGATGTGTTACATGCTAGATCGATGTGGCTTAGGATCAGGGTCCTGACACCAAGCTTGCATTCCACACAAAGGAGAGTCCCACCGGGACACGGTACAAAATCTTCAATCTTGTATCATCATAGTCCAACAGTCCGGCTAAAGTATATAGTCCGGCTGTCTGAGGACCCCCTAATCCAGGACTCCCTTAGTAACCCCTGAACCAGGCTTCAGTGACGATGAGTCCGGCTCGCAGATTGTCTCTAGCATTGCAAGGTGGGTTCCTTCTCCGAATACTCCATAGAAGATTTTGAACACAAGGATTGTGTCCGGCTCTGTAAAACAAATTCCACATACCACCGTAGAGATTATAATATTCCACAAATCTAATCTGCTGACAACTTTTCGTTGCGTGACGTCCTGCCATGGCCCGGTCATTATGAACCGTTTTTCCCTGCCTGCCACCGCACGTGTTCGAGGCGGTTTTATTGGTAGGTCTTGTCGAAGCAGGGATCGTGTCCCCCTTATCACGGGATTCTCATCAATACGGGTAAGGGTAACCCAACCGTCCCATCAATTGCGGCGCTTGGGGAATAAGCAATTTTATGGGGCAAGTGGGGAGGCGCACAGTTTCTACCGCCTTTATAAAGGGACAAGGATTCCTATTTTTCACCCACACCTTCTTCTTCCCCTACCCATCCATTCTCGCGCACTCGAGCTCCAGCGCCCAAGTTCTCATCTTCTACGCAAAGCCATTCCGAACATGTCCGGAGCGGGAGGCAAGTGGATGGTCTACTCCGTTACAGAGGATAACATTACGAAGCTCTGGGAAGTCAGATACTTGGCCATAGACATCGCGCAGCGGCTCCCAGACATGGGGCAGATCGTCCCTACTCCAGAACCCCATGAGAGGGTTGTATTCCTCACCCACTTCGTTCGCGGACTGGGATTTCCCATTCACCCATTTGTCCGTGGGCTCATGTTCTACTACGGGCTGGACTTCCATGATCTGGCCCCCAATTTCATCTCAACATCTCGGCGTTTATCGTCGTGTGCGAGGCCTTCCTCCGCATCAAGCCCCACTTCAACCTGTGGCTGAAGACCTTCAACGTGAAACCGAAGGTGGTGGTAGGCCAGCAAGCGGAGTGCAGAGGCGCCATGGTGGGCAAAATGCCAACGTCACCTGGCTCGAAGGGTCCTATGTGGAGACCGTGAAGGGGTGGCAATCGGGGTAGTTCTACATCACCGAGCCATGTGACACCAACTGGGTGGCGGCCCCGAATTTTGATCAGGCATCCCCACGCAGCTCACCTCCTGGAAAGAGAAGGGCGTATCTGGGGGTTCATCAGTGGAGCTGACCGGACTCTAGAGTTGTGTTAAAAATATGATAAGCAAGAAAATCAAGCTTGTCAACGTGGTCCAAGTCATGCTCTTCCACCGGATCCTTCCATGTTAAAGACAGGCATTCAATATGTGGGAGTTCGACCCGGCCGAGCACCAGACGCTCCGAGAGCTTTTCGACACGACGCACAAAGACGTCTGGAAGGTGCTGTTCAAGGCCGCCGAGGTTCCTCCTCCCCTTACCGAGGATCACAGACTCAGCGCAAAGTGCCCTGCCAATCCGGTAAGCTCTTTATATCTCACAAGATGTTCCTTTCCCCAGTATAATCATGTGGGGCATCTAAGCATCCATGACATTTTAACAGGACCGGGTAGCGACAGCGGAGCGGATCGATTGCCCAACCCCGCTGCCCGAAGATCCATCAAAGGCTATCCTAACGGAGATGCTGGTTCTGGCGCCGTATGAGGCACCGGAGAAGAAGGCCAAGAAGATGGCCACGGGGACCAGGAAAGGTCTCCGGCGCAAGGTTGTATCGGACTCATCATCTGAAAACACCGAGGCGCCCTCTTCCCATGAAAACGAGGAGGGGAAGAGGAAACTTCTCCCCCCCCCAATTGGGGGGGGGATAAGAAAAGGAAGGCCGCCCCATCTGGGGAGGCCAAAGGGTCCAAGAAGGGAAGGACCCTCCTTCCAGACCACTCCACAACAGCCGCTTACAGTGACGAGGAGTGGTTGCCCAGGGACAAGCCCCTGGCGAAGTCGTAAATATCCGAGTACTATAATAGTTATGGTATGTTTTGTTTTATTGCTTCTTATCATGTCGAACATGATCATGTTGTCCATCCAAAGCCCATATCGACGTATCCTCTTCGAATGAGTCTTTGGGCCAGTCGGTGATGAACATTGATTCACTCCCGACAGCCACCCCCCTGGACCATGGACGACATCGAGGTGTTATCTCAAAGGGCACCGGACCAAGGGGAGATAATTCTGGAGGCGCCCCAAGGCGACATCCCAGGTGCCGGGTGCATGGGGGGTAAGGCTCCCATGGGTTCTAATGACGGGGGGCCGCAGCAAGTTTGGCCCCCAGCCAGATACAGTGCTGGAACCTCTAGCGGTTCCGGATTCTGTCGGCGACCCCTCGCTAAGGAGTGCGAGCCGTCTGTGTTGATGTCTTTGTCCATCCAGAGGCATCGGACAACTTGCTAGAAGCGATTCGTGGCGCTTCCATCCACGAAGAGCACCGCACCATCATGAGTGCGGTGGTCGAGAAGGTTTGGTCCACAAAAAGCGGATTGACCGAAGCCTGTGCCAGCCTCCTAACAGGCTTTGAGGTAAGTAATCAAATTATGAGAAAATATCTCAGCATAGATAGTAGCCCCTGATGCTCTGTTTGGTGTTCGCAAAGAAAGGCCGAATAGAGGATCAAATGACAATCATAGGAGTCTAATCAGAATATGTCTATTTGAATAAACAGGCTTCACTGTTGGCCGCTGCCGCTCGTACTGCGGAGGTCTCCGGACTGAAGCGGGACCTTGAGCGGTCCAAGGAAGAGCTCGGCCTTACCATGAGGCAGCTCGAAGAGAACAAAGGTATGTGATACCCCGTCTGTATATTGATATAGAAAAAGGTGGTTATTAGATCATGGGATCATCATGAATTTTGCTAGGGGCCACGACCAAAGTGGCGGCCTTGAAGAAGGCGCTGTCCCAGGCCGAAGATAGAGCGGCCAAGGAGCGCATCGAGCGTGAGAAGCAAGAGGCCTGAGTCGGCGAGGTTCAGCAAGAGCTCCAGGATTTTGTCAAGAAATACGAGTCCTTGGAGCATGACTCTAAGACGAAGGGGTCCGAGCTTGCGAAGGCCCTCGAGAACACACAAAACACCAAGGCCGAAGCCCAAAAGGCCCTCCAGGAGATTCAGGCAGTCGAGGAGATAGCGGCGGGTAAGGCATTCATTATACAAAGCAAGCATGTGAATGAGACTTTCCTTTTACGTACCCGAATTTGGAGCTCTCACTACTAGGGAAAAGCCTAGCAGTAGGGCGGGTTTTGGGCCTATTAGCTGCGCGGGGGCCGGTGCTACTAATAAGGCGCTACAGCTAACGTATAGCAGCAGCGTGGGTGCCACCCGCGCTACTACTACGTCAGTTAGTAGTAGCGTGGGTAAAAACCCGCGCTACTACTAACCCGCGGAATTTTTTTTCGAATTTTTTGCGCGAAGTTTCAAATTTCTGAATTATTTTAACCTCTATTCTCTAATCACCCTCATTGCTGCTCAATTTAATCTCTAATCACCCCTCATCATTCCAAATCATCTAACTTGTCGGACGGTCACCCATCCTCTCACTACTCCAGCCTGAGCACGCTTAACTTCCGGGTTCTATTCTCCCTCGATTCCAAGTCTGCACTTGTTGTTTTCCTGACGATAGTAAGATGTCAATCCTATTAACCCTCGGGAGTTTAGCTTGAGCATGAAGTCACACATTTCGCTGTTTGAGTTTAAAACTATTGTTCTGAAAAACAATAATTATTTAGTAACACTAATATTTCTTGAATAAGGAGTTTGACCACATTTTGACCAAAGTTTGACCACAGTTTGACCAGATTTGACCAAAATTCCAAAAAACTGAAATAATTATTTAGTAACACTAATATTCTTGAATAATTATTTAGTAACACTAATACTTCTTGAGTAAGTAGTTTGACCACAATTTGACCAGATTTGACCAAAATTAAAAAAAGCTGAAATTTGAGCATAACTTTTTTTCCTTTTAGAATTTGAGGATTCTAAAAATTTGCAAACAAGCAATAGGCGGTCTCCATCGTATGTGGATTTTCGTGCTGAAAATTTTGATATATTATACGTTTTTTTCTGACATCGTATGCAAAAGTTATAGCCGTTTTACATTTTCCCTACACTTTTTGCAAAACATGTCCAAATTTAAGTTTTTAAATTTTCCTAACTAGTAGATGTAGTAACATAACTACATCTCGAAGGATTTTAATTTTTGAAACATTTTGATATATTATACGTTTTTTTCTAACATCGTATGCAAAAGTTATAGCCGTTTTACATTTTCCCTACACTTTTTGCAAAACATGTCCAAATTTAAGTTTTCAAATTTTCCTAACTAGTAGATGTAGTAACGTAACTACATCTCGAAGGATTTTAATTTTTGAAGTTTTTATCATTTTCTTTGCTTTTTACAAAACCGAAAAGGCGATCCACGGGGGGGGGGGGGGTAGAGTTTCAAAATGGGACCTTTAGTAGTAGCGAGGGATTTTACCCCTCGCTACTACTATGGCATGTCCCGGAGGGGCACGGTTGAGACCTCTTAGTAGTAGCGAGGGGTAAAAACTTAGTAGTAGTGTGGGTTTATAACCCTCGCTACTACTATGGCATGGCCCAGGGGCACGATAGAGACCGCTTAGTAGTAGCGAGGGGTAAAAACCAGCGCTGCTGCTATCAACTTAGTAGTAGCGAGGGTTAAAAACCCGCGCTACTACTATGGCATGTCCCGAGGGGCACGGTAGAGACCGCTTAGTAGTAGCAAGGGTAAAAAACCAGCGCTACTGCTATTAACTTAGTAGCAGCGAGGGTTAAAAACCCGCGCTACTGCTACTTAGCAGCAGCGCCTGATTTTAAAGCGCGCTGCTGGTAAGATTCTGTGTATAGGCTTTTCCCTAGTGGTGTCTCCAGGAGCGTTCGCAGATCTACCAAGCAGCGTATCGGATGCCGCGGAGTTCTACCGGGCCGAGGAAGGGAGCTTGATGGAAAAGTTGTTCTGGTCTTAATATACTGGGACCAAACATCCGATGCCCTTGAGCGACCAACTGAAGCAACTGGTCGAGCTTCACAAGGCTGCTAAACTGGCCATGAAGGATCTCCTAGTCCGGATGTGGCCTGGCGAGCCCCTGCCTAGGAGCTACTTTGGCCTGGTAAAGCGGCTTGTGAATGCCTGTCCACGGTTTGAAGTCATAAAGCGGTCCGTTTGCATTGAAGGTGCGTGCAGGGCCTTTGCCCGTGCAAAAGTGCACTGGGCGAAGATGGACGCCGAAAAGCTGGTGAAGGAGGGGCCACCGGAGGAGAAGGAGCATCGCCACCCGGAAAAGTATTATGACAGTGTCCTGAAGGGTGCCTGCCTTGTGGCGAAGGAATGTGCTAAGGATGTAATATTTGAATGAATGTACTCATGTGATCCTGTAATATGAAAACGAGTTCATGTGATCCTGTTTATAAAATCTGAGAGTTGGCTAGTCGTCGGCTTCTGCCCCCATGTAACTAGTACTGAGGTGTTCGGGATAAATATTAAACACTCTTTATCCAAACAAATTGTTCCTTTAAGGAGGTGTTTAGCGTACAGAACAAGGCGATCAGACTATACAACTTTATCACTCTCACTTAGCCATAGAAGTCTACAATTTTAAATTTTGGCGAAGCCCCTAGTATTCGCAAGGCCGAACTTGGGGCTCTATATACACCTAAGTCGGACAAGGCCGATTCCTCGCCCGAAGCGGAAAAAATCTTTAAGGATTTGAGACCTCTCGAACAGCGACCAACTCTCGCTGCATCATGACAGTCAGTTTTTAGATTTATCTACTGAGGTGCTCGTCCGGAAGAACCGGGACACAATCACAGTAGTTCTCCCAGTGCTACCTTAGCCGATATAGCGGAACGCAAGGTACCAAAACATGGGAGCCAGGCAAACCCAACTATTGACCCAGGACATAATTCGTAGCTGATGCATATAAATCTATAAGTTCGGGATGCCGCACTGTTGAAAGTGTACAGACTTTTCTTGCCGTGTTATGGGGTACACTGAAGCCCCTGGCGCACTGGACGTACCAGAATGTACGGGTGCAATTTGTCGTAAATAAGCAGACAGGGAAAAAAGATGAAGAAATGCAATAATAAGCTAATGTTGTACATTGTTATTTAAATGATACGTCAAAGCCTATGTATACAAGAAGTGCAATATGCAAAAATAGGACTATTCGACATGTCCTATCCAAGGGTAGGTTGCGTGTGGGTATGTAAACCAGGTATAGCGATCGTTATCAGAGACCACCTGGTGATTCCACTGTACGTCAAAGCTTCTTGCTTCCTTGGTGTTTCCTTCCCGTGATGGGTCCAATAATCAGGGTATCGGAGAGGGCCTTCAGAGAATAGGGTCCTGAAAGGAAGAAAATGGTAAAGATATACGGGTCCTGAGGCGGTTGAGCCGCATTGTGGGCCGTGCCATAGCCGTGCTTGCACCTATGCCCATGGTATCTTGAGTGTGTAATTATGTACGTGCGACGCAAATTTCGCCGCTTGACTGGGACTAGGACGGAGGCCGAATTGCTAGGCAAGCTCTAAACGTGTCGGGCAATCCTGTTGCAGGGTACTCCGGACTCGCTTGAAGGTGTCCTGGGCTTTATCGCCGAATTGGCGGTTTGCCTCAGAAGGCTGCTTTGTACTTCTGCTGCGAGGGCCACTGTGTGCTCCTCCGTACGGAGCGAGCGTTCTGTGTTTCCATTAACTGTTATAACCTTGTGAAGTCCTGGCATTTTGAGCTTGAGGTATGCATAATGCGGTACCGCATTGAATCTGGCGAATGTGTTTCGTCTGAGTAGTGCGTGATAGCCACTGCAGAAGGGGACGATGTGGAAGATCAACACCTCGCTTCAGAAGTTGTCCGAAGATCCGACGACCACTTCCAGTATGATTGAGCCCACGCAACATGCCTCTACTCATGGTATGACACCTTTGAAGGTGGTTTTTGTGGGTTTGATCCTCGAGGGTTCGATACCCATTTTACGCAGTGTATCCAGATAGAGCAGGTTCAGGCTGCTGCCACCATCCATAAGGACTCGAGTGAGGTGAAATCCGTCAATGATGGGATCAAGGACCAATGCGGCAGAACCGGCATGACAGATACTGGTAGGGTGGTCCCTGCGATCGAAAGTGATCGGACAAGAAGACCATGGGTTGAACTTTGGGGCGACTGGATCCATCGCATAGACGTCCCTTAGTGCACGCTTCCATTCCCGCTTGGGAATATGGGTTGCATATACCATGTTCACCGTTTTCACTTGGGGAGGAAATTTCTTATGTCCTCCTGTGTTCGGCGGCCGGGGCTCCTCGTCGTCGTTGCTATGCAGCCCCTTTTCCTTGTTTTCGGCATTCAGCTTTCCGGCCTATTTGAACACCCAGCATTCTTTGTTGGTGTGGTTGGCTGGTTTATCGGGGGTGCCGTGAATTTGAGATGAGCGATCGAGTATGCGGTCCAAACTGGACGGGCCCGGATTACTTCTTTTCAACGGCTTTTTCCACTGACCGGATTTAGAGCCACCGAATCCGGCATTGACTGCCGTGTCTTCAGCGTTGTCTCCGTTGTTGCTGTGCTTGTGTGTGTTGCGACGTGGCTTGCCGTTGCTATCTCTGGCATCTGAATTGCTAGGATTTCTTGATGTATTGTTGCTGCAAGCCAGCCAGCTGTCCTCTCCCGCACAAAAGCGGGTCATGAGTGTCGTGAGGGCTGCCATGGACTTCGGCTTCTCTTGGCCGAGGTGTCGGGCGAGCCACTCGTCGTGGATGCTATGCTTAAATGCTGCTAAGGCCTCAGAATCCGGACAATCGACAATTTGGTTCTTTTTAGTTAGGAACCGAGTCTAGAATTTCCTGTCTGACTCCCCGGGCTGTTGGGTTATGTGACTCAAGTCATCAGCATCCGGTGGTCGCACTTAAGTTCCCTGGAAATTGTCAAGGAATGCGTCTTCCAAGTTCTCCCAACTGCCAATGGAGTTTGCTGGCAGGCTGTTCAGCCAATGCCGAGCCGGCCCTTTCAATTTTAGTGGGAGGTACTTGATGGCATGTAGATCGTCACCGCGGGCCATGTGGATGTGGAGGAGGAAGTCTTCAATCCATACCGCGGGGTCTGTTGTACCATCATATGATTCAATGTTTACGGGTTTAAACCATCCTGGGAATTCGTGATCCATTACTTCGTCGGTGAAGCATAGGGGGTGTGCGGCTCCTCTGTGCCGGGCTATATCACGATGCAGTTCATACAAGTCTTGTCTGCTGTATTCGGCCTAGCCGGATTTGCTTTTAGTATATCCGACATGATGGTCGTCGTCGCGCGTTGGGGCGGCCCCCGTGATCCGTAGATCGATCTTTTATGTCCTGCTTTGTTTTCCAATATGGCTCGCAGTTCATGCGTGTAGCCCCAGGCCTTGGTGTTTTTGTTTGACTGGCGACGGGGTGCCGGCTGGACTTCGGGCTTATATGTCGCTTTGTCTTGGCCACGAGGTGGCTGGTCAGCCACATCATACACTGGTAGTGTAGGCTTTAATGCTTCCTCCTCGAGTTGGGGTAGCAACCTGCGCTTTGGGTAACTTTTGGTTGGGCGCCCGAGTTCGTATTCCTCGGCTGCCAGGACCTCGGTCCATCTATCTGCTAGGAGGTCTTGATCAGCTTGAAGCTACTACTGCGTTTTCTTCAGGCTTTTTGCTGTGGCTATAAGCTGGTGCTTGAAGCGCTCTTGCTCGACGGGATCCTTAGGCACAATGAATTCTTTGTCGTCGAGGCTCACCTCGTCTTCGGAGAGGGGCATGTAATTGTCATCCTCTGATTCTCCGTCTGTCGCCTGTTCCTTAGGGCTAGCTTGCCCATCCTCCCGCTCGAAGCCTGGCAGGAGGGGATTGTCTTCGTCTTCGGCACTATCCGTAGTGTTATTGTCTCTTGTGCCGGTATCGCTGCTTTTGCTATGGCGGGGCTTAGAGCGGCGCCGATGACGCCGGTGCTTAGATTGCTTCTCGAGGGGATTATCCTCCGTTGCCTTATTGCCATTGCTTTCTTTGGGGGTGTCCACCATATATATATATATCATATGATGAGGTGGCTGTCCAGCGCCGTGTGGGCGGTGGTTCCTGTTCTTCTCCTGCATCGTCGTCCATACCGTTGATGTCTTCGGAGCCAAAATCAAGAATGTTGGTTAAGTCGTCGATAGTGGCTATTAAGTGGGTGGTGGGTGGGGAATGAATTTCTTTGTCGTCCGCTTCCCACTCAAGATGGACATAGTTCGGCCAAGGGTCTCCTAACAAGGAGAGAGACTTCAATGAATCTAGCACATCGCCCAAGTGCGAGTGCTGAAAAATATCCGCGGAGGTAAACTCCATGATTGGTGCCCAATCATATTGGATCGGCACGGACACAGGCAGTTCGGAGACTGTGGCCGGGGACGAATCCAAGGGTCCGGTAACACATGTCTCATAGGAGGTGGAGTCAGTATTCGGCTCTATCGCCGCTGAGTGTGCGACCTCCGTGGCGGTGTCCATCTACCCGTCCTCGGACGACACGATCTGCTCTGAATTGAGGGCCATAGTAGCCACAGGTGTGATCTCCTGAACCCCGTCCGACGGCAGAGCTAAGTCATGCTCATCGTGACTGTGCGGCGCACCTGACATGGGCTCGAATCCATCGAAGATCAAGTCTCCGCGGATATCAGCAGTATAGTTGAAGCTTCCAAACCTGACCTGATCGCCAGGGGCGTAGCTATCGATCTTCTATAGATGGCCAAGCGAGTTGGCCCGCAGTATGAATCTGCCGAATATGACGATCAGCCCGGGGAGCAAAAACCTCACCCTGGATCGCATCGTTGTCGATGATCGAAGGAGACATCAAGCCTTTATCGTGACGGCATAGTTGAACTCTCAATGAAAGCACCAATGTCGGTGACAAAATCGACGGATCTCGGGTAGAGGGTCCTGAACTGTGCGTCTAAGGCTGATGGTAATAGGAGGCGGGGGACACAATATTTACCCAGGTTCGGGCCCTCTTGATGGAGGTAATACCCTACTTCCTGCTTGATTGATCTTGATGATATTAGTATTACAAGAGTTGATCTACCACGAGATCGTAGAGGCTAAACCCTAGAAGCTAGCCTATGATTATGATTGTTATCGTCCTATGGACAAAACCCTCCTGTTTATATAGACACCGGAGGGGGCTAGGGTTACACAGAGTCGGTTACAAGGGAGGAAATCTACATATCTGAATTGCCAAACTTACCTTCCACGCAGAGGAGAGTCCCACCCGGATACGGGACGAAGTCTTCAATCTTGTATCTTTATAGTCCAACTGTCTGGCCAAAGTATATAGTCCGGCTGTCCGAGGACCCCCTAATCCAGGACTCCCTCACCGGGGGCCGTAGGTTTCACTAGTGGCTTCTCTCGAGAAAAATAGCAAACGGTGGGTAAACAAATTACTGTTGGGCAATTGATAACACTTCAAATAATTATGACGATATCCTGGCAATGATCATTACATAGGCATCACGTCCAAGATTAGTAGACCGACTCCTGCCTGCATCTACTACTATTACTCCACACATCGACCGCTATCCAGCATGAATCTAGTGTATTAAGTTCATCGGAAAACGGAGTAATGCAATAAGAACAATGACATGATGTAGACAAGATCCGTTTATCTATATGGCGGTAGATATAGATCTCATCTTTTTATCCTTAGTAGCAACGATACATACGTGTCGGTTCCCTTTCTGTCACCAGGATCAAGCACCGTAAGATCGAACCCACTATCGGGCACCTCTTCCCATTGCAAGATAAATAGATCAAGTTGGCCAAACAAAACCAAAATATCAGAGAAAAATACGAGGATATAAGAGATCAAAGAAACTCAGATAACTTTCATGGATATGAAAAGATATAACTGATCATAAACTCGAAGTTCATCAGATCCCAACAAACACACCGCAAAAGAGTTACATCATATGGATCTCCAAGAGACCATTGTATTGAGAATTCAGAGAGAGAGAGAGAGAGAGAGAGAGAGAGAGAGAGAGAGAGAGAGAGAGATCTAGCTACGAACTACAGACCCGAAGGTCTACAAAGAACTACTCACGCATCATCGAAGAGACACCAATGGAAGTGGGGAACCCCTCTGTGATGGTGTCTAGATTGGATCTGGTGGTTCTGGACTCTGCGGCGGCTGGATGAATATTTCGTCGACTCCCCTAGGGTTTCTGGAATATTGGGGTATTTATAGAGCAAAGAGGCGGTTTGAGGGCACCCGAGGTGGGCACAACCCACCAGGACGCGCCTGGGCCTCCTGGCGTGCCCTAGTGGGTTGTGCCCCCTCGGGGCACCCCCCAGGTGCAACCAGGGCCCATTGCCTTCCTTCTATCCCATTAAAAATCATCATGGAGTTTCGTGGCATTTGGACTCCGTTTGATATTGATTTCCTGCGATGTAAAAAACATGAAAAAAACAGCAACTGGCACTTGGCACTATGTCAATAGGTTAGTACCAAAAAATGATATAAAATGATTATAAAACATGCAAGATTGATAATAAAACAGCATGGAACAATCAAAAATTATAGATACATTGGGGACGTATCATCGTGCCGAGACACCACGTGATGATCGGGTGTGATAAGCTCTACGTTCACATACAACGGGTGCAAGACAATTTTGCACATGTGGGATACTCAGGTTAAACTTGACAAGCCTAGCATGTATGGACATGGCCTCGGAACACTGGAGACCGAAAGGTCAAACGTGAATCATATAGTAGATATGGTCAACATAGAGATGTTCACCATTGAAAATTACTCCATCTCACGTGGTGATTGGACATGGTTTAGTCGATATGGATCACGTGATCATTTAGATGACTCGAGGGATGTCTATCTAAGTGGGATTTCTTAAATTATTTGATTAATTGAACTTAATTTATCATGAACTTAGCCCTGATAGTATTTTCATATCTATGTTGTAGATCAATAGCTCGCGTTGTAGCTCCCCTATGTTTTTGATATGTTCCTAGAGAAAACTAAGTTGAAAGATGATAGTAGCAATGATGCAGATTGGGTCCATGATCTGAGGATATCCTCATTGTTGCACAGAAGAATTATGTCCTTGATGCACTGCTAGGTGACAGACCTATTGCAGGAGCAGATGCAGACGTTATGAATGTTTGACAAGCTCAGTATGATGACTACTTGTAGTTTAGTGCACCATGCTTTACTGCTTAGAACCGGGACTTCAAAAATGTTTTGAACGCCACGGAGCATATAAGATGTTCCAAGAGTTGAAATTGGTATTTCAGACTCATGCCCATATCGAGAGGTATGAGACCCCTGATGAGTACTTTGCCTACAAGATGTAGGAGAATGGCTCAGCCAGTGAGCATGTACTCAGTATGTCTGGGTAGTACAATCAGTTGAATCAAGTGGGAGTTAATCTTGCAGATAAGATAGTGATTGACAGAGTTCTCTAGTCGCTATCACCAAGCTACTAGAACTTCGTGATAAACTATAATATGCAAGGGATGACAAAAACAATTCCCGAGCTCTTCGCGATGATGAAATTAAGAAAAGCATCAAGTGTTGATGGTTGACAAGACCACTAGTTTCAAGAAAAAATGTAAAGGAAAAGAAAGGGAACTTCAAGAAGAATGACAAGCAAGTTGCCACTCCCGTGAAGAAGCCCAAAGCTAGACCTGAGCCTGAAACTGAGTGCTTCTACTGCAAAGGGAATGGTCACTAGAAGCGGAACTACCCCGAAAGAAGCGGAACTACTGCAAAGGAAGTTTTCATTTTCGTTGGACGAAAAAACCATTTTCCATTTTTCGAGTGCCCGAAAGGAGGTTTTTTTGTGAAGGAACTACCAAATAATTGTTGCAAAATTGGACCAAATCATTTTTATAAAATACTAGGCCATATTTAATGCACAATTGACAAAATGGTTGGGTGTAAAAAGTTTTGATCCACCTCTCATGAAAAAGACAAATTTCTGCCGATTCAGCTAGAAGCGGGTTAAATTTGAACTGCAGCTGCCTCATAGTTTGCTATTTATTTTTTCCAAAAATAATTTCTAGTTACATAAGGACCTATTTAATCATAAATACATGGTTTTTTGGCGATACGTCGAGGTTTGGGTGGTGGCCGAGGGCCCCAAATCTAGAGGACGTAAACTCGCATGCCCGTCGCGTGGTCACCGCATGACCGTAATGTTGCCATGTGTTCTGGGCGGCCTAGGCATGTCTAGTGGGTTGGGCACTCCCCAGGCTGGTGCTAGGAAGAAAATTACAACATAAGATTCTCACGAGGAGACCGATCGATGCTCAAACATGAATTAGCAGCCAAGTGTTTGATTAGCGGTACGGGAAATGCACATGTCCAATGGGCGTGAGTTTTGGCTGAGGATGATCATCTACTAAGGAGAATGTCTTCACAAATTTTTAGCTCAAAAGGAGGATCCGAGGTGGTACTTGCTTTGCAAAGTACCACGCTGGACAAAAATATGAATGTTGAAGCTGGGCTCAAAATAATGGATGGAGTGAGCTGAAATTTTGTGGAGGATGGTTATTTGGGCATAGGAAAGCATTTTAGAAAATTGATACCATTTGGACATGCGAAAGTAGTAATTCCTTCACAATGCTCTTCTATGGACAGAAACTTGGGAAAACTAGTGAGAGAGATTGGATGAATGAAATGAGCTCAAAATTGGTGTAGGTAAGTTACTTAGGTATGGTCATGCTCTGCTAAATTTTCAGATCATTTGGGTAAGCCTAGCTAGTACTTACTTCACAAAGCTTCTCTCGAGGTAGAAACTTTGAAAATTTTCCGAGAAAGATTTACTAGGAAAATTGAGCTGAATATTATCATGTGGCAATGATTTGGGTATGGAAGAGTGCCCGAAAAGTTTGAGGGTAATAGGAGGGGTCTATATAACACTTGCTTTGCAATGTGCCAATTTGGCCATAAAATATAAATTGAACCTGGGCTCACATAGATGATTTGACTGAGCTGCAATTTGGAGAAGGTTGATAATTTGGGCACATGAAGGAACTGTATAAATTTCATGTCATTTAGAGATATAAAAAAGGTACTTCCTTCACAATGCTTCTAGGTGGACAAAAACTTTGGAAATTTGCCAAGGAATATTTTCTAGGGAAATGGAGCTCAATTTTGTCATGTGGTAATAATTTGGATAGGAAAGAGTGCCCAAAAATTCCGAGGGCAATCAAGAATATATAAATAGCATTTCCTTCATAAAGTGTTGTTGTGAACAGAATAGGAAAATGAATATTATTGAATTAGTTTTGAACTAGGCAAGGAAGGATTTTTACATATTTGATGAAGATATGCCCCAAAGAATTTATGAGATTTTTTTGGGAATTTTGGGAATGATAGAAATATAGGTTGCTTCACAACCTAGGGCAAAAACTGCCACATGGACATGACACATAGGCAAAACTGATGAGATGGCGCCTAGTCATCACAACCCACCACAATCTACAAGGCTATGACCATCTATATTGGTCAGTAACAACTAGAAATAAGGTAGCGGACTAGCACTGTTTGCTTTGTGACCATTTCGTGTAAGGAAATTACGACCTTTCTGACCAAAATGGTCGCAATGGTTTAGGGTTTGGAGCCCCCTGAACAGCTTTTGACCAATTGGTCTAAAATGGTCATAAATTTATGACCAATTCTTCAAGGGTCACTAATAGAAGGTCATAAGTTGACATATTTCTTGTAGTGCTAGCTGGATTGTAAATAATTTGCCATGGCGGACCTTTTCGCTTCGACCTCTGGAACCGATAGTCTGGAGTATATCCGAGTACCCGCTGGGTTATGTAAAAATGGGGGTATGCATGGAAACCAGGCGTAGGGGTCAAAAGTGCTTGAACAAACAAGTACCCAACTAGCTATGTTATATTACATGGATAGTAAGAAACATCTTCCAAGGAGAATAGTTCCGTTAAGGGTTCCTTTCCCTGGGTACGCATGCCCTAATGTGCATGTCCGAACTGCGAAACGAGATGCAGGCTAAAAACATCTGGGGGCATGTCTTAAAATAAATAAGAGTCATCTTTTGTTCACCGACCAAATATTCTCTTAAGAACGCTAGCTGTCGGTTCACCCAGTCCGAGCTACACATCCGGCTGACCCGGCAGTAACAATCGCAGAGGTGCTCCCCTTATGCCCTAGTTGAATTAACGGGAACGTAGGGCATAAATACAAGAACCAGGCAACCCAGCTTGGCCAAAACTTAAGTCATATCGATGCATATAATGGTGAAAAAGGGTACATGCGGAAGAATAACACATGTGTGGGGCATAAAGCCCATAAGAATAGTTATATTAAGCTTCTGTATAAGAAGCCCCCAGGTATAATGAGTGCGGTTAGGGCATCAAGGTTGTGTGGTCAAGACACAAGTTAGCCTTTTTAAGGATTGACGAGGAGAAGAAGGAAGAGAGAAAGAGAGAAAAGACAGATAATGGATATACAAAAAATTGATGGGGGTAAGGAGACGAACATAGAGTCCGATGCTAGGCGTAGAATCTTCGGAGTCTGGCTGCATTCCATGGGTTGATTGTCCGATGGATCCCGCAGACGTACGCTTCACCGGTCAGAACTTGGTCAATAATGAAGGGACCTTCCCATTTGGGCTTGAGCTTGTTCTTTTTCTTCTCCAGCAGGCGTAGAACTAGTTCTCCAACGCTATAGGTTTTGGCCCATACTTCTCTACTTTGATACCTTCAAGCCTGTTGCTGATAGAATGTAGAATGTGCTTTTGCCACGTCGCGCTCCTCCTCTAGGGCGTCCAAACTGTCCTGCTGATCGAGCTCGACCTCTTTCTCTTCGTACATGCGCACTCGAGGTGATTCATGAATTATGTCACAAGGCGGGACTACCTCTGCGCCGTACACCATAAAAAATGGTGTGTATTCGGTAGTATGATTCGGCGTGGTCCGCAGCCCCCATAGTACGGAGTCGAGCTCCTCTACCCAGTGCGTGTTTGATTCCTTTAAGGACCGCACTAACCTGAGTTTGATGCCGCTCATGATAAGACCATTTGCTCGCTCGACTTGACCGTTGGTTTGCGGGTGGTAGACAGAAGCATAATCGAGCTTGATGCCCATGTTGCTGCACCAAAGTTTCACCTCATTGGCTGTAAAGTTCGTGCCGTTTTCAGTGATGATGCTGTGGGGGATGCCATAACGGTGTACAACCCCAGATATGAAGTCTATCACCGGTCCGGATTCAGCCGTTTTCACAGGTTTGGCTTCTATCCATTTGGTGAATTTATCCACGATGACCAGTAAGTATTTTTTCTTATGGGTTCCCCCTTTAAGGGGTCCGACCATATCAAGCCCCCAGACCGCAAAAGGCCAAGTAATAGGGATTGTTTGGAGAGCTGTATGTGGCATATGGCTTTGGTTTGCAAAAAGCTGGCAACCGACGCAATGTTGGACCAAATGCTGTGCATCTGCTCGGGCCGTCGACCAGTAGAAACCAGCACGGAAGGCCATGCTTACAAGGGCCCGGGCTGCGGCGTGATGGTCGCCGAGTCCATCATGGATTTCTGCCAAAAGCTTCTGCCCTTCCTCTTCGGAGATGCACCTTTGAAGGACTCCGGTAGTGCTTACCTTATAAAGCTCTCCCTCGTTGACCTTGTAGGCTTTAGATCGCCGCACTATGCAGCATGCCTCATTTTGGTCCTTGGGTAGTTCCTGCCTGGTTAGATAGGCCAGGAATGGTTCTGTCCACGGGGCGATGACGGCCATTATTACGTGGGCTGAAGGTGTTATTTCGATGGCGGAGCCTCTGATTGTGTCAGAGTGTTCAGTAGCTGGTGTTGTGGCCGGGTCCGGACTATTGTTACCGGTGTCCCCTTCCCATACCACGGATGGCTTAAACAGTTTTTCCAGGAAGATGTTAGGTGGGACAGGGTCGTGCTTAGCACCGATACGGGCGAGGATATCCTCCGCCTGTTTGTTTTCCCGAGCCACATGGTGGAATTCAAGCCCCTCGAACTGAGCTGACATTTTGAGGACGGTGTTGCGATATTCCTCCATTTTCGGATCCTTGGCATCGAAGCCTCCATTTATTTGGGATATTGCGAGATTCGAATCCTCACACACCTCTAGGCGTTGAATGCCCATGGAAACTGCCATCCGGAGACCGTGTAATAGCGCTTCGTATTCGGCTGCATTATTGGAGTCTGTGTATAGTATTTGGAGTACGTTTTGCACGGTATCTCCGGTGGGGGACGTCAGGACGACACCAGCCCCTAGACCAGCCAGCATTTTAGAGCCGTCGAAGTGCATGATCCAATTGGAGTATGCGCCGTACTCTTTAGGGAGTTCGGCTTCTGTCCATTCAGCGACGAAATCGGCCAGTACTTGCGACTTAATGGCTCACCGTGGTCTATATGTTAAGTCGAACAGGAGGAGCTCGATAGCCCATTTGGCAATCCGGCCCATGGCATTGCGGTTGTTTATTATGTCGTTGAGTGGTACTTCGGAGGCCACCGTAATTGAACACTCTTGAAAGTAGTGTCATAATTTCCGAGATGCCATGAATACCGCGTATGCTATCTTTTGATAATGTGGGTACCGTGATTTGCATGGAGTGAGGACAGTGGATACATAATATGCCGGCTTTTGAAGTGGGAATTTATGTCCGTCCGTCTCTCGTTCGACGACGAGCACTGCGCTTCCAACTTGGTGAGTTGCCGCTATATATAACAGCATTGGTTCGCCGACATTTGGCGCGGCCATGATTGGGTTGGTGGCTAGGATGGCTTTTATTTCTTCCAATTCGGCCATGGCTGCATCCGTCCACTCGAAGTGCTCGGTGCGCCGAAGAAGGCGATAAAGGGGGAGTGCCTTTTATCCTAATCGGGAGATAAAGTGGCTTAAGGCCGCCACACATCCAGTTAACTTCTGGATTTGCTTGAGGTCAGTTGGGATAGCCAACTGCGACAGAGCCCAGATTTTGGCCGGATTTGCTTCAATTCCTCTATTGGAGACGATAAAGCCCAGGAGCTTTCCGGCGGGTACGTCGAAAACACATTTTTCCGGATTGAGCATAATGTCGTATGTTCGGAGATTATCGAACGTGAGCCTCAAGTCATCTATGAAGGAGTCGACGTGTCTAGTTTTAACGACCACATCGTCGATGTATGCCTCCACTGTTTTGCCGATCTGCTTTTCCAGACATGTCTGAATCATGCGCTGATACGTTGCGCCGGCGTTTTTGAGCTCGAAGGGCATTGTGTTGAAACAGAAGGGGCCGTATGGCGTGATAAATGTCGTTACGGCTTGATCAGACTCTGCCATCTTAATTTGATGGTTACCGGAGTATGCGTCGAGGAAGCACAATGAGTCGTGTCCTACGGTAGCGTCGATAATTTGATCGATGCGAGTGAGGGGGAAGGGATCCTTTGGGCACGCCTTATTAAGGTCCTTGAAGTCGATGCATAGGCGCCAGGATTTGTCCTTCTTTGGCACCATCACCAGGTCTGCTAGCCAGTCCGGATGCTTTATCTCTCTAATGAATCCGGCCTCAAGTAACTTGGCTAGGTCCTCTCCCATGGCTTGTCGCTTAGGTTCGAAGAAACACCGAAGAGTCTGCTTGACCGGCTTGAATCCTTTTAGTATGTTAAGGCTATGCTCGGCCAGCCTGTGTGGGATTCCTGGCATTACTGATGGATGCCAGGCGAATATGTCCCAATTCTCGCGCAGGAACTCTCACAGTGCGGCATCTATGGCGGGGTTTAACTGTGCCCCGATAGATGCTGTTTTGTGGGGTCCATTGGATGGACTTGGAATTTGACTATTTCATCCGCTGGTTTAGAGGAGGTGGACTTGGATCTTTTGTCTAGTATCACGTCGTCCCTGTCCACTTTCGAGCGCAGCGCGGTTAACTCCTCCGCCACAAGGGCTTCGGATAATGCCTCAAGGGCCAGTGCGGCTATTTTGTTCTCGGCGTGGAGTGCTATGTCCGGATCACTAACTAGAGTGATGATTCCATTGGGTCCGGGCATTTTGAGCTTCATGTACCCGTAATGGGGTATGGCTTGAAAAATCGTGAATGCCACCCGCCCTAGAAGGGCATGGTATCCGCTACTGAACTAAGGCCACTTGGAACGTGATTTCTTCGGACCTGTAATTCTCCGGAGTGCCGAATACCACATCTAGTGTGATTTTCCCAGCGCAACATGCCTCCCCACTAGGGATGATTCCTCGGAAGGTCGTGCTGCTTTGCTCAATACAGTTGCTGTCTATTTCCATTTTTTGAAGAGTCTCCTCATAAATGAGGTTTAATCCGCTGCTGCCATCCTTGAGCACTTTAGTGAGCCGAAAGCCGTGCACGATTGGACTGAGGACCAAAGCGTCTAGTGCTTAGACTGTTCAGAATTTTGGTTCTTCACTGGCATTGAAGGTGATAGCCGTGTCGCTCCATGGATTTATTGCTGCCACATGGTAGACTTCGGCAAGGCTGCGGAGTGCTCGGTTACGCCTATTATTTGAGGTGAAGGTCTCGAAGACTGTCAATACTGTATTGTTATCCACGGGAAGGTGCTCTGAGGTATTTTGGATGAGGAGGTCCTCACCGCTCTTGGCCACCGGCCGGAGTACCCAACATGCTCTAAGGCTGTGTGTTGATATGGTATCCGCTGTACTATGAATTGTGCAGGGCCCATTAAGACATCCCTCCAATATGGTTCCACACCCTGTAGTGGGCTTTTGCTTCTTTGTAATTGAGTCCGGTGACTTATGAGAGTGCACCCTTTTAGTTCGGACTGGGGGTTTTGTCAGAGCCGGATTATCCCAAAATTTTGTTTGGGTTTTCCAGGCACTTTCCATCGCATAGTACTTCCATAGTATGGTCCCCAAGTAAGTGTAGTGTGCTATGTCACAGCGACATATGGCGTTGAGGATTCCCTTGTCCATGCAATTGTTGCAAAAGAACGAAATTGCGTCTTCCTTGCGACAGTCCTTGACCTTGTTCATTACAAGGAGGAATTTGGTCCAATAGTGATGTACTGTCTCTTGGGGCGCTTCCCTAATGTGGGAAAGATCGTTTGTATGTGGGTGGGTGGGTGGATTTAAGTCCAGACCTTGACCCAATTTGAGACCCCGGGGTAGGGGAGTTTCCGATCTTGAAAGTTCGGGCTCAGGAATGTTGCCCCGCAGGTTCGGTATGCAGCCTGATTCTAGGTTCAGGGTTAGGGCTATGTCCTCCCGTGAGCGGGTATCCGGCTCGGAGATCTTGGGAATCCGGACATAGTTCGTCCTCGGGATAGAGGGATAATCGCTGCATTGCTCCTCCACCACCACTATCTGATGGGTGACCGGCAGAGAGTTAATCTCCCTTTGGTCGGGTTTAAGCCCAATCCGATCGTAGTCCGTAGCGACTCCCAGAGCGGCAATGCGATCCAAGAGCTCGTTCAAAGAGGAGAGCTCCATTGGATCCATCTGCTCAGCGAATTTCAAGCCGATGTGGAGGCTATTATCGATGACCTGAGAAGTCATCGTTGGCGCAGCGGCCGAGCGGGCGGTCGTGACGAAGCCGCCTAGTCGGAGAGTTTGTCCTACAGCCAGGGCTCCCCCAGAGGTGTTGTTGTCCTTGACAACAAGACGAGCCATCCCGCCTTATGATGATGACACAGTGGAACTCTCAATGAAAGCAACAATGTCGGTGTCAAAACCGGCGGATCTCGGGTAGCGGGTCCCGAATTGTGTGTCTAAGGCGGATGGTAACAGGAGGTAGGGGACATGATGTTTACCCAGGTTTGGGCTCTCTTGATGGAGGTAATACCCTACATGCTGCTTGATTGTTCTTGATGATACAATTATTACAAGAGTTGATCTACCATGAGATCATAGAGGCTAAACCCTAGAAGCTAGCCTATGGTATGATTGTATGTTGTCCTACGGACTAAACCCTCCGGTTTATATGGACACCGGAGGGGGATAGGGTTACACAGAGTCGGTTACAAGGGAGGAGATCTACATATCCGTATTGCCAAGCTTGCCTTCCACGCCAAGGAAAGTCCCATCCGGAGACGGGTCGAAGTCTTCAATCTTGGATCTTCATAGTCCAACAGTCCAGCCAAAGGATATAGTCCGGCTATCCGGAGACTCCCTAATCCAGGACTCCCTCAATTCTCATTCATCACAACTGTGTTATCTTCAAGTTCTGGGTGCAAAGGTAAGTGCTCCTTGTCCAACAGGTAGGTGCATGTGCCCATCTTTGAGTTGATGAGCTCCTGAATGTGTGGAGCATACCGACAAGATCTTTTCTGGTCAGCAGCTGTCCTCTTGATTATCTCTACAATCAGACTCATGACCTTGAATTTTTGAGGTACATCAAAGATTTGCGACAAGTTAATGGAATGTCCTCTAATCATCTTGTGATCTCCAGACTTGGGTAGCAGAGTATGCCTTAAGATGGTTTTAATAGTAGGAAGACCAGACAACAAATAGTGCATAGATCCAAGCTTGTGTGTCTCCAAAGCTTTATCACAGATCACTTTGTACATGTTTTCCATAGAGTTATGGTCTTTCTTCATCTTGGAATACACATCCAAATCATCATCATGTTCCTCTTGGGCATTGATCAACTTGGCCCATTCTTCAACAGTTGATTGGTACCTCGTACCTTCAGACATCCATACTATCCTTCCATGTGGATAGAAATGAGTAGTGGAGTAAAATTTCATAAATAGCTCATCATTTCATTTGGTCAACTTTGACCCACAAACTCATCAACTCCACAGGCTCTGAAGCTTTCATGTACACGTATGAAGAAGTCTTCATGCTCATAAATTTATTCCCAATCGACCCACTTCATATCACAGACAATTGGCTTCTTGTCAAGCAGAATGGTCTCGTAGAAATTCTGTTGTTCCTTTGTGTGGAACCTATAGTCAACAACAGTCCTCCTCCTCACAGCCTAATGATCAGACAGTCTCCACAATCTCAGTCCTGCATCTTTTCTGATGTTCATGTCCTCAGCTACTGGATGAGCATCATTGTGGTCTGGAATCTTGGGTTACAGTTTTCTTAGCACTAGGGCTTCATCATCCTCTTCTTCAACTTCATGCACTGGGGCCTTGTTCTTCTCTTCAGCTGGGATGTTTCTGGTGCTTCTCTTGGGCTTAGAAGGCTTTTGAGCTTGAGTTGTTGCTTTGGGAGCAGTTTTGGGCTTTGATGTGGCAGCCCCTGACTTGATTGCATCTCCCATGAGCTTCTGAGACTTGGGAGCTAGAGCAGCATCCTCTTCCTCTTCATCTTCTTCTGGCTCTCTCATGATGGAGGATCTACCAAGAACTCTAGCAGTGGTCTTCTTGACCCTCTCCTTCCTCTTCTTGCCATCTCCAGCCTCTTTGGGTTCAAGAGTGAACTCCATAGTTTCTGGAGTGGAGGCTTTGGCCTTAGACATAGGAATCCTTTTTGCTGGTGCCTTCTTGTTCAACCCTGGATTAGTTGTTGCAGCTGTGCCATACTCTTTCTTCAACACCTTCTTCTTGGAACTGACTTCCTCCTCCGTATCCACATAGTCGTCATCATCAGAATCTGAGGTTTTCTTCTTCCTTGTTCTGGTGGCTGCCTTGGGAAAGTTAGTGGGAGTGCTCCTACTGCCATCATCTGAGGTACTTGAGGGACTAGTGCCCTCACTCAATTGCACTTGCTCTTCTGACCTGTTCTGACTATCACTCTGCTCTGACATTCTAGCAAGCAAACTAGCAACAAACCTTGTGAATAGATATAGATGAGGTAGAATGGATGAGCATCACAAAGTGCAGAGTTTTTTCAAAACTGATGACTCAAAAACTTAGTTTATTTCTCCACAAAAAGCATTTCGGAGCTACCGATTTGTTAAACTCGGTGATACCAAAGCAATTTTTGGAACCTAAACAAGTGAACTCGGTCAGACCGAGTCATAGTTCGGTGGCACCGAGACTGCTAGGGTTTCACAGAGAATCGAACTCGGTCACACCAATTTGCAATTTTTGGTTAGACCAAAAATGCATGTTCAATGGCCTAAGCCAAATCGGTGAGACCGATTTCTACAACTCAGTCGATCCGAGATGAGTTCAGCGGAAACCTAACCCTAAATTTCTGAATCAAACCTAATGTAAAGGATGTTTTCTATGGATAGATTATTTTCATACGTGGTAAAGATCATGGCAGAGCAATGTGCTATGAATCGGAGTAAGGAAATAGCACAAAGAGTCAAACCCATACCCTAGTTCGGTGGGAGTTCGCCACGGTGACAACGGCGGAGCAGAATTCTGTTGACGGCAACAGAAACCAGCGGCGAGAGGTCGGTGGCGGCAAGGAGACGATTTGGAGACCCAAGGAGGCAGAGCAGGATACGTGCGGGCTGAGGAGGTTTGAAGAAATTTCCAAATTCTCACCTATGGGTTTATATATCCCGACGGTCGGTGTCAAAACCGGCGGATCTCGGGTAGGGGGTCCCGAACTATGCGTCTAAGGCGGATGGTAGCAGGAGGCAGGGGACACAATGTTTTACCCAGGTTCGGGCCCTCTTGATGGAGGTAAAACCCTATGTCCTGCTTGATTTATTCTTGATGATATGAGTATTACAAGAGTTTATCTACCACAAGATCGGAGAGGCTAAACCCTAGAAGCTAGACTATGGTATGATTGTATGTTGTCCTACGGACTAAAAACCCTCCGGTTTATATAGACACCAGAGGGGGCTAGGGTTACACAAGTTTGGTTACAAAGGAGGACATACACATATCCGTATTGCCTAAGCTTGCCTTCCATGCCAAGTAGAGTCCCATCCGGACACGAGACAAAGTCTTCAATCTTGTATCTTCATAGTCCAATAGTTCGGCCAAAGGATATAGTCCGGCTGTCCAGAGACCCCCTAATCCAGGACTCCCTCAGTAGCCCCTGAACCAGGCTTCAATGACGATGAGTCCGGCGCGCAGTATTGTCTTCGGCATTGCAAGGAGGGTTCCTCCTTTGAATACATCTCGAAAGTATTGGAATACAAGGATAGTGTCCGACCCTGCAAAATAAGTTCCACATACCACCGTAGAGAGAATAATATTTCCACTAATCTAATCTGCTGACACGTTTTGGCAACATGACATTATGTCATGGCTCGGTGATTATTCGAACCGTTTTTCTTCAACCAGCTCCACACATAACGCGAGGCGGTTTCTTGACACGTCTTGTCAAAGTAGAGTTCATGTTCCCCTAATTATGGGATTCTCATCAATACGGTCGTGGGTAACCCAACCGCGCCATCGATTATGGTGCTTGGGGGATAAGTGAGTTTTACCAGGCTAGTGGGGACGCATAGTTTCGTCCGCCCATATAAAGGGATAAGGATTCACCTTTTCATCCATGCCTTCTTCCCCCTTTGCTCATCCATTTTCTCACACTCGAGCTCCAACGCCCAAGTCCGCACTTCCCACCTCAACCCTTCTCCAACCATGTCCGGAGCGGGAGGCAGGTGGATGGTCTCCTGCGTTATGGAGGGACACATCAAGAAGCTGAGGTGAGCCGGATACCTGTCCAACGACATCACGCACTGGCTCCCAAATGAGGGGCAGCTCATCCCCACCCCCAGGCCCCATGAGAGGGTAGTGTTCCTTACCCATTTCCTCCATAGACTGGGATTCCCTCTCCACCAATCGTCCGGGGGCTCATGTTCTACTATGGCCTGGATTTCCACGATCTAGCCCCGAACTTCATTCTCAATATCTCGTCCTTTATCGTTGTGTGCGAGGCCTTCCTCCGCATCCAGCCCCACTTTGGCTTATGGCTGAAGACCTTTAATGTCAAGCCGAAGGTAGTGAGCGGCCGCCAGGCGGAGTGCGGAGGCGCCATGTTGGGCAAGATGCCCCACGTCACCTGGCTCGAGGGCTCGTTCGTGGAGACCATAAAGGGGTGGCAATCGGGTTGGTTCTATATCACCGAGTCGCATGACCCCGAATGGGCAGCGGCCCCCGAGTTCCGATCCGGCATCCCCATGCGGCTCACCTCCTGGCAAGAGAAGGACCTGTCCTGGGGTGGTTCGGTAGAGCTGACCAGACTCCAAACATGTATCCAAAACATGGTGAGGAAGAAGCTAAAATTCGTCAACATAGTCTAGGTCATGCTCATCCGCCGGATCCTCCCCTGTCATCGACGGGCTTTCAACTTGTGGGAGTTCGACCCGGCCCAGCACCAAACTCTGAACAGGCTCTTTGACACAACACACGAGGATGCCTGGAAGGTGCTATTCAGTGGCGCAGAGGTCCCTCCCTCCCTCACCGAGGACCGTGGGCTAAGCACGAAGTGTCGAGCGCATTCGGTGAGTTCTATACATCCGGTAGGATATTTTATTTCCCCTAGCTTAATCATGTGCGGGGTCTGATCTCCATGCCTTTGACAGGACTGGGTGGAGACGTCGGGGCAGATTAACTGTCCGGCCCCTCTGCCCGAAGACACTGCGGATGCTCTCCTGGCGGAGATGCTGACTCCGGCTCCTTACAAGGTGTCAGAGAAGACCAAGAAGGCCAAGGGAACCCGAAAGAGTTCCCGACGCCAGGCGTCATCAGACTCATCGTCCGATAACTCGGCGACACACTCCCCCCCCCCCCCCCCCCCCCCGAAGACGAGGAGGAAGAAGAAGATGCTCCCCCTTCAGTTGGGGAGACAAGAAAAGGAAGGCCGCCCCAACTGGGGAGCCCAAAGGGTCCAAGAAGGGAAGGACTCTCCTTCCGGACAATTCCACCACCGCCGCCGAAGGCAAAGACGAGTGGCTGCTCAGGGCCAAGCCCCTGGCGAAGTTGTAAGTATTCGGATACAAGAGTAACTCATATCATTCCTTTGTCGCACTGCTTCCCCTAACGTCGAATATGATTATGCAGGCCGCCACGAGCCCGTATCGATGTATCGTCGGACGGCTCCCTGGGCGCGTCGGATATGGATAGCGATCCACTTCTGACCACCACCTCCCCTTGCCCTGCGGACGACGCCGAGGTATTCTCTCAAGAGGCACTGGGTGAAGGGGAGACAATCCCGGAGGAGCCTCAAGGCGACCTTTCGGACTCCACGAGCAGAGGGAACAAGGCCCCTGAGGCCTCCGAGTTCGGCCCTCAGCCGAACACCACGCCAGAACCTCCAGTTGTTCCGGACTCAGGCAGGCATCCTCCTTCCAAGAGGGACAAGACGCCTGTGCCGTTGACCTATGTCCATCCAGAGGCGCCGGACAATCTGCTGGGAGCGCTTCACATCGCTTCCATCGACGAGGAGCACCATACTATTATGAGTGCGGTGGTCCAGAAGGTTCAGTCCACCAAGAGCGGATTGACTGAAGCCTGTGCCAGCCTTCTAACAGGCTTTGAGGTAAGTGGTTAAAATATAGGAAAATATTACCGCATAGACAGTAGCCCCTGATGCTCTGTTCGGTGTTCACAAAGAAAAGCCGAACAAAGGATCAAATAATATCGCAGGAGTCTAATACAAGTATGTCAATATGCGTATGCAGGCTTCGCTGCTGGCATCTGCCGCACCGACTGTGGAGGTCGCCGCACTGAAGCAGGACCTTAAAGGGTCCAAGGACGAGCATGGCCTTGCCAAGAGGCAGCTCGATGAGAACGAAGGTAAGTAGTACCTAGTCTATGGATATGTATAAAAAGAATGCGATTGCAAAAAGACAGGATCATCATGAATTTGCCAGGGGCCACGACCGAAGTGGTGACCCTAAAGCAAGCGTTGTTCGAGGCCGAAGATAAAGCGGCCAAGGAGCGCACCGAGCGCGAAAGGCAAGAGGCTCGGGTGGGGAGGTGCAGCAAGAGGTCCAGGCTCTCGTGACGAAGCACGAGGCGTTGGAGCTTCACTCGAAGACGCGAGAGTCTGAGCTTGCCGCGGCCCTCGAGAGTGCAAATAGTGCCAAGGCCGAAGCCCAAAAGGCCCTCCAGGAGATTGACGCGATTAAGAAAATAGCGGCGGGTAAGGCATTCTATATGCAAAGCTAGCATGTGAGAGTAAATTACCTATTACTTACCCGAATCCAGAGCTCTCCAGGAGCATTCGAAGATTTGCCCTGCAGCGTGTCGGATGCCGCATAGTTTTACCAGGCCGAGGAGGGAAGATCAACGGAGAAGCTGTTCTGGTCTCAGTATACTGGGACCGAACACCTGATGCCTCTGAGGGACCATCTAAAGCAGGGTCGAGCTACACAAGGCGGCCGAACAGGCCATGAAGGGCCTTATAGTTCGGCTGTGGCCTGGCGACGCCCTTCCGAACAGCTACTTTGGCCTGGTGAGGCGGCTTGTGGATGCCTGCCCACGGCTGGAAGTCTTCAAGCGGTCTTTCTGCATCGAAGGTGCACGTTGGGCTTTCACCCGTGTGAAGGTGCAATGGGCCAAGCTAGACACCGTGAAGCTGATCAAGGAAGGACCACCGCAGAGCAAGGAGCATCGCACCCCTGAAATTTATTATGATGGTATCCTGAAGGGTGCCCGTCTTGTAGCGGACGAATGTCCAAAGGATGTAATATTTGAATAAACTTGCTCGTGTGATCCTGTATGATGAAAACTTGTTTCATATGCGCTATGCAACGCTTGTTTGAATTTAAAATATTACATTCTATTTGGTTGTTTATCCAATCTGAGAGATGGCTAGTCCTCGGCTTGTGCCCCCATGCCGCGAGTGCTGGGGTGTTCGGGATAAACCTGAGCACTCTTGTTCCCATTTTTGGGTCCTTCGAGGGAGGTGCTCAGCACAGTGAACAAGGAAACCTGACAAATAATGCTTTATCACTCTCACTTAGCCATAGAATTCTATAATTTTAAATTGTGGTGAAGCCCCTCGTATTTGGAACACCGAATTCGGGGCGCGATACATGCCTTTAAGCCGGGCAGGACCGGCTCCTCGCTCTAAGCGGCATAAGTCTTTAGGGACTCGAAACCTCGCCGAACAGCGACCAGTCTCTCGCCTTATCATGACAGTCCGTTTTAGCTTTCTCTACTGAGGTGCTTAGCCCAGCAGAACCGGGGCACAATCGCAGTAGTTCTCCTAGTGCTACCTTAGCCGATAGAGCGGAACGTAAGGTACCAAAACATAGGAGCCGGGCAAACCCAACAATTGACAAAAGACATGATTCGGAGCTGATGCATATAATGCTATAAGTTCGGGGTGCCGCACTTGTGAAAGTGTTTGGACTTCTCACACCATATTGTGGGGTACTTAAGCCCCTGGTGTATTGGACGTACCAAAGTGTAGGGTTGCAAGAAGAATGCAATAATGGTCTTAATGCTATGCATTGTTTATTCAAAAACATGCGTTAAAGCAGAATGATACATGCAGTGCGATAAGCAAAAAGTAGGACTATGTCCCCTCCAAGGGCGAGCTGAGGAGTAGTATTAAAGTAAGTATTTCACTCGTTATCGTAATCCACCTGGGAGTTCTGTGGTGTGACGTAGCTTTCTGCCTCCTTGGTTGCTGCATCATGTGTTCGGCAATCATGCTGCCGGACAGGGTTTCCAGGGATTAAAGTCCTGAAAAAAAGAAAAATAACAATGTGGGAAGCCCCTAGTGCGGTTTAGGCCGTGTCTTGGAGCGTGCCATAGTCATGCCCCCTCCCCACCTGCGCCCATGGTATTTTTAATGCGTAATTATGTACGCGTGGCACGGATTTCGCCGTTAGGCTGGGACCGGGGTGGGGGCCACATTGCTACGCGAGCTCAGATCGTCCCAGGCGGTCTAGTTGCCAATTACTCCGAGCACGCTAGAAGGTGTCCGGGTCTTGAAACGCCGAACTGGTGGATTGCCTTGAGAGGCTGCTTTGCGGTTCTGCTGCGAGGGACGCAGTGTGCTCCTCCGTGCGGAGAGCGCGCTCTGTGTTTCCATTAACTATGATGAACCCCCGAGGTCCTGGCATCTTGAGCTTGAGGTATGCATAATGTGGTACCACATTGAATCTTGCAAATGAGGTTCGCCCGAGCGGTGCATGATACCCACTGCGGAACGGGACCATATCGAAGATTAATTCTTCGCTTTGGAAGTTATCCGGGGATTCGAAGACCACTTCCAGTGTAATTGAGCCTATGCAATGGGCCTCTACACCTGGAATGACGCCTTTAAAGGTCGTTTTTGTGGGTTTGATCCCTGAGGGGTCTATACCCATTTTGCGCACTGTGTCCTGGTAAAGCAGGTTTAGGCTGTTGGCGCCATCCATAAGGACTCGAGTGAGGTGAAATCCATCGATGATTGGGTCTAGGACCAGTGAGGCGAATCTGCCGTGACGGATACTAGTGGGGTGGTCCCTGCGATCGAAGGTGATCGGACAGGAGGACCATGGGGTTGAACTTTGGGCCGACTGGCTCCAACGCATATACGTCCCTGAGCGCACGCTTCCGCTCCCTTTTGGGGATGTGGGTTGCGTATATCATGTTCACCGTCCACACTTGTGGGGGGAACCTCTTCTGTCCTCCGGTGTTCGGCTGCCGGGGCTCTTCCTCGTCATTGCTATGTGGCGCCTTATCTTTGTTTTCGGCAATTAACTTGCCGGCCTGCTTGAATACCCAACAATCCCTATTGGTGTGGTTGGCTGGCTTGTCGGGGGTGCCGTGTATTTGGCACAAGCGATCGAGTATGCGGTCCATACTAGACGGGCCCGGAGTGCTTCTCTTAAATGGCTTTTTTCACTGACCGGCTTTAGAGCCTTTGAATCTGACATTGACTGTCGTATCCTCGGTATTGTCGCTGTTAATGCAGCGCTTATGTTTGTTGCGGCGTGACCTGCTATTACCGTCCTTGGTATCCGACGTACCATGGTTCTTTGATATGTTATTACTGCGAGCCAGCTAGCTGTCTTCTCCCACACAAAGCGGGTCATGAGTGTCGTGAGGGCTGCCATAGATTTCGGCTTTTCCTGACCAAGGTGCCGGGCTAGCCACTCGTCGCGGATGTTGTGCTTGAAAGTTGCTAAAGCCTCTGCATCCGGACAGTCGATGATTTGATTTTTCTTTGTGAGGAACCGTGTCCAGAATTGCCTGGCCGATTCTTGTGGCGGCTGAATTATGTGGCTCAAGTCATCGGCATCTGGTGGTCGCACATAAGTCCTCTGAAAGTTGTCGAGGAATGCGGCCGCCAGATCTTCCCAACAGATAATGGACTCTGTTGGCAAGCTGTTAAGCCAATGCCGTGCTGGTCCTTTGAGATTTAGTGGGAGGTATTTGATGGTGTGTAAGTCATCACCGCGGGCCATGTGGATGTGGAGGAGGAAATCCTCAATCCATACCGCAGGATCTGTTGTGCCGTCGTATGATTCAATATTTACGGGTTTGAAACCCTCTGGGATTTGATGATCCATTACTTCGTCTGTGAAACATAGGGGGTGTGCGGCGCCTCTGTACTGGGCTATGTCGCAACGCAGCTCGAATGAGTCGTGTCCGCTGTGGTCGGCCCGTCCGGACTTACTTTTACTGTATCCGGCATGACGTTTATCGTCTTGCATAGTGGCGCGCCCTTGTGATCCGTAGATCGATCTTGCATGTTTTGCTTTGTCCTCCAATACGTCTCGCAGGTCTGGCGTATTTCCCCATGCCTTTTTATTTGAATGGCGTCGGGGTGCAGGCTGAGCTTTTGGCTGGAATGCCTCTCTATCGCGGCCACGAGGTGGCCGATCAGCCGCGTCATACGCTTCTTCCTCCAGTCGGGGTAGCAACCTGCATTTTGGGTAATTCTTGGAGGGGCGCTCGAGTTTATATTCCTCGGCCGCGAGGACTTCAGTCCATCTGTCAGCTAGCAGATCTTGACCAGCTTGAAGCTGCTACTCCTTCTTCTTAAGGCTATTTGCCGTGGCTATAAGCCGGCGCTTGAAGCGCTCTTGTTTGATGGGATCCTTAGGCACGACGAATTCGTCATCGTCGAGGCTTGCCTCATCTTCGGAGGGAGGCATGTAATTATCATCCTCCGCTTCTCCGTCTGCCACTCCCTCGGGAAGGCTGGCTTCTCCATCCTCCTGCTCTAGATCGTGCTGGAGGGGATTCTTGCCATCTTCGGTGCTATACGGAGTGTTATTATCTCCTGTGCCGGTATCACCACTTTTGCTTTGGCGGGACTTAGAGCGGAACCGCTGACGTCGGCGCTTGGGTTGCTTCTTGGAGGGGTCATCCTCCGCTGTCTCATCGCCATTGCCTTCTTTGGGTGTGTCCACCATGTATATATCGTATGATGAGGTGGATGTCCAGTGCCCTGTGGGCAGTGGTTCCTCTTCGTCTCCCGCATCGTCGTCCATACCATCGATGTCTTCGGAGTCGAAGTCGAGCATGTCGGTTAAGTCGTCGACAGTGGCTACTAAGTGGGTGGTGGGTGGGCAGCGAATTTCTTCGTCATCCGCATACCAATCCTGCCGGACATAGTTCGGCCAGGATCCTCCTGACAAGGTGAGAGACCTTAATGAGTTCAGTATGGCGCCAAAGGGTGAGTTCTGAAAAATATCCGCGGAGGTAAACTCCATGATAGACGCCCAATTGGATTCGCTAGGAACCGGTGCAAGCGGTTTGGAGTCCGTGGCCGGAGAAGGGTTCGGCAGTCTGACAACACGGCTCTCTCGGAGGGTAAGGTCGATGCTCAGCTCGATCGCCGCTAAGGGTAAGGCCTCCATGGCGGGGTCCATCCACCCCTCCATGGACGGCGTAACCGGCTCCGAATTGAGGGTCAGAGCTGCTGCCGGTGCGATCTCCTGAACACTGTCTGATGGTAGAGCTAAATCGTACTGATCGTGAGCGCGTGACGCACAAGGCAGAGGCTCGAATCCGTCGAAGATCAAGTCTCCGCGGATATCAGCCATATAGTTTAAGCTTCCAAACCTGACCTGGTGGTCAGGGGCGTATCTTTCGATCTACTCCAGATGGCCAGGCGAGTTGGCCCGCAGTGCGAAGCCACCGAACACAAAGATCTGTCCGGGGAGAAAAATCTCACCCTGTACTGCATCGCTATCAATGATCGTAGGAGCCATCAAGCCTAACGGCGATGACACAGAGGAACTCTGAATGAAAGCACCAATGTCGGTGTTAAAACCGGCGGATCTCGGATAGGGGGTCCCGAACTGTGCGTCTAAGGCGGATGGTAATAGGAGGTAGGGGAGACGATGTTTTACCCAGCTTCGGGCCCTGTTAATGGAGGTAAAACCCTACGTCCTGCTTGATTTATTCTTGATGATATGGGTATTACAAGAGTTGATCTACCACGAGATCGGAGAGGCTAAACCCTAGAAGCTGGCCTATGGTATGATTGTATGTTGTCCTACGGACTAAAACCCTCCGGTTTATATAGACACCAGAGGGGCTAGGGTTACACAAGGTCGGTTACAAAGGAGGAGATACACATATCCGTATTCCCTAAGCTTGCCTTCCATGCCAAGTAGAGTCCCATCCGGACACGAGACGAAGTCTTCAATCTTGTATGCTCATAGTCCAATAGTCCGGCCAAAGGATATAGTCCGGCTGTCCGGAGACCCTCTAATCCAGGACTCCCTCAGCGACCCTATCAATGTGGCCGAGTGGAACAACTTGGTGGCACCGAGATGCAGAATCGCAAGCGCTTACTGCAACTCGGTGTGACCGAAAAGTTTAAATCGGTTGCACCGAGATGGAAAACCTAGGTCAACTTAGTGAACTTGGTGTGACCAAAGTGGATGACTCAGTCACACCGAAATGCACAAAGATGTTTTGGAAGTTTAAGTGTCTGATGAATCGGGGACTCCGAGTGCTCCTCGCACAGAGTGGTTCGAATCTGACTTGATCAAAATTTGTGATGTAGCATGAATAGAGTTTGAGACGAGAAAAGCATAGATAGCTAGAGTAGGTTCTTAGGCATTCTTGTCCATCCACTTGGCAAAAGAGAAAATGCCAAATAATCAAAACAGCAAGTGGATGTCCTTGAATGAGTAAAATGTGCAATCAGCATGCTCACACAATAAAATGGCAAATGAACTATGTGACAAAGCATGCACAAACACTCTAGCATCTACCAAGCAATTGGCGATGACTAGGTCATCTATATATGAGTATATAGACTGAGGAGTCAAATGAGAACATTTGATCGTAGGTCACGCTCATCGTTTAAGTACAAGTGGGGTTGCCACTTTTACATAAAGCATTGTTGTGCTCACACCTTTAGAGTTGCTTCAGCTCAATTGATTAGAGTAAAGCTCCCCCTAGATGTGGTATCCCCTGTCGGTGTCAAAACCGGCGCATCTCGTGTAGGGGGTCCCGAACTGTGCGTCTAGGCCGGATGGTAATAGGAGGCAGGGGTCACGATGTTTTACCCAGGTTCGGGCCCTCTTGATGGAGGTAAAACCATACGTCCTGCTTGATTAATATTGATGATATGGGTAGTACAAGCGTAGATCTACCACGAGATCGGAGAGGCTAAACCCTAGAAGCTAGCCTATGGTATGATTATATGTTATGGTTGTTGTCCGACGGACTAAAACCCTTCGGTTTATATAGACACCGGAGAGGGTTAGGGTTACACAAGGTCGGTTACAAAGGAGGAGATATCCATATCTGTATTGCCTAGCTTGCCATCCACGCTAAGTAGAGTCCCATCCGGACACGAGATGAAGTCTTCAATCTTGTATCTTCATAGTCTAACAGTCCGGCCAATAGAGATAGTCCGGCTGTCCAGAGACCCCCTAATCCAGGACTCCCTCAGTAGCCCCTGAACCAGGCTTCAATGACGATGAGTCCGGCGCGCAGTATTGTCTTTGGCATTAGAAGGCGGATTCCTTCTCCGAACACATCACAGAAGAATTTGAATACGAGAACAGTGCCCGAACCTGCAAAATAAGTTCCACATTCCGCCGTAGAGAGAATAATATTTTCCCAGATCTAATTTGCTGGCTTGTTTCGGCAGCATGACGTTATGTCATGGCCCGGAGATTATTCGAACCGTTTCCTTTAACCAGCCCCGCACATAACGCGAGGCAGCTTTTCGACACGTCTTGTCAAAGCAGAGATCATGTCCCCTTATTACGGGATTCTCATTAATATGGGCGTGGGTAACCCAACCGTGTCTAGGACTCCTAGATTATAGGCAAGTCCTAAACGGCTACGGAGGGGACACTTGATATTCACCCTCTTTATAAAGGGACAAGGTTTTTGCCTTTTCCCTCTCGTGCTCAATCGAACCCCTCCCGTGCCTCAAGTTCTAACACCCAAAGCCTAGGTCAGGTGCTCCAGATCTTCAATCATGTCCGGATCCGGCCTTCAAGGCCGTTGGATGCCCTCCTCTGTTACAGAAGAGGACATCAAAAAGTTGAGGGAGGCCAGATACCTGACCGCCAAGGTTTCGCATCGGTTGCCTGCTCGAGGGCAGGTAAACCCTACTCCCGAGCCCAACGAGAACGTTGTGTTCATCTCCCACTTCCTCCGAGGCCTTGGCCTCACTCTGGATCCCTTCGTCAGGGGTTTGATGTTCTACTACGGGCTAGATTTCCACTATCTAGCTCCGGACTCCTTTCTCCACATCTCGACATTTATTGTCGTGTGTGAGGCCTTCCTCCGCATTACCCCTCACTTTGGCCTGTGGCTCAAGACCTTTGAAGTGAAGCCAAAGATGATCAAGGGGCAACATGCAGCATGCGGAGGCGCATCAATAAGCAAGATGGCAGGAGCTCCATGGCCGAAAGGTTCCTTTCCAGAGGTGTCCGACTTATGGCAACGAGAGTGGTTTTACGTCACGGCTCCCAGAAGTGCCAAGTGGGCGGCTGCCCCTGCCTTCCGCTTGGGCCCCCCACCACAACCGATGTCATGGATTAACAGAGGCCTGAGCTGGGGTCCAGTCAATGACGTGCCTATACTGCAAAGCCGCATTCAAGATCTCTTCGAGGGAGATTTTAATTTGGTTGTGGTAACGCAAGTTATGCTAGTTCGTCAAGTCCAGCCTTGCAAACGCCGGTCCCTTCACTTGTGGGAGTTCAACCCAGAAGGGCCACGTGCCATTCAAAGTTTCCTCGGCCTGACGCACGAGGAGATGTACAAGTCATTCTTTGGACCTCAAATAGAGTGTCCAGATACTACCGAGACGTGGGCCTGAGCAGTAACTGCGCCGCTGAACAAGTAAGAAATCCTCTAGCCGAACACACTGTCCTTTATTCATCATGAAGTTATTTCTGAGAGTTCGCTCTTCGACCAGGACTGGCTAACAAAGGCGAAGATGATTCGGTGTTTGGCCCCCCTCCCTGACGGTTTGGAAAATCCGGTATTGGAAAAGATGCTCGAGCTCGCACCTTGCCCGGAGCCCTCGAAGGAAGATACAGGGGGGAATAATACGGGCAGACGCGGGCCCCCATCGCTGCCAGTTCCAACTGAGGGAATGAGCGCCTCCATGAAGGAGGATAACCGGGGGAGGAAAAGGACTGCTTCCGAGGATCCGGAAGCCAAGGCCTCCAAATGGGAGAAGAAGTCTCCCACAGAGGGTCCTGCCTCGGGGGGTGCTTTTGCCGCACAAAGTCCGCGGGGGATCAGCCCTCCAACGAGTCATAAGTGATCCAAAAAATACTTTAATAGTGAAGGTATACTATCTTTCTTTTGAGAAAATAACCGCCATATCTTGCAGTTCGGGTCTTAGCCCTTCTCAGCTGAGCTCGTCTTCGGGGGATCTTCTTCCGGAGATGATGGAGAGTGAAACGCCTCCCCTGGACTCCTCCGCTCAAGAAGCGGGCGACCCCGAAGTGTCGTCACGGAGGGCCTCTCCCGATCCGGTGAGGCCAGAAGATAATCCCATAGACCCCCACAGTCCACAGAGCGAGTCCGGCACCGTCTGGTATGCGGTCAGATGTTCTGAGGGAGCTGTTAGGGCGAGCGGCCATCTCAGAAGAACACCGTACGCTGATGGGTATGGTGGTGGAAATAATTTCGTCCGTCGAAAGCGGATTACATGAAGCCTTTATGAGTCTACTGACAGGCTTTGAGGTACGTGAGACAATATGTGATAGTACCGCACATGTTAGGTGTGCCCGGTGTAGATAGTAGCCCCTGAGACTTTGTTTGTCGTCGAGAACGGCGGCAAACAGAGGATCATAGTCCCAGGCAATAACCGGACTGCCTTTATGTGCAGGTGGTGGAAGCTCCGGTGGCTAGCCGGACTAGTGAGTTTGCCGAATTAAAATGGCAACTGGATGCGGCAGACGCCGACATCGAGCTTGTTAACAAGAGGCTTGACGAATCACAAGGTAAGTAATGATTTTTGGTGAGTGTCACACAATAAGAGCAGCATGATGCGAGTATCTTTAATATGTTGTGACTGTAGACCGAGCTGCCACCATGGAGACCCTTTGAGCGGAGCTCGCCCGAGCCAAGGAACAAGTGAGGATTAGTAATGCGGCCGCTTTGAAGGCAGCCGAAGAGTTGAAAGCCGAGAAGGCCGCACATTGCAAGAGCCAGGAGAAGATGGCCAAGATGGACGTAGAATTAAAAGGCACTGCCGACTGTTGCCGGCTCCTTGAAAAAGAAACCGAGCGAAGGCAACGGACCTTGAGAAGGCCATGGCGGCGGACAAAGACCCCCGCTCTGCTATGAGAGCGAAGAAGGAGGAGCTGCGGGAAGCCGGAGATATTGCGGCTGGGAAGCCTTTCATGCTACGGAGGAAGTTCGGAGATCCATGGTATGCCCCTCTGGATCGGCTATGGAGTTCGGCAGATGCATATATGGACTTGGCAGCGAGCGCTGCCGATGCGGCCAAGTACTTCCAAGGTCAAACAGATCGTGAAGTGGACAAGCTGTTCTGGTCGCAATTCAACGTACCAGAGCGTCCGCTTTCATTGACTGACCAACTAGCCGAATGGGCCGAACTGAATAGGTTGTCCGGACTCGCCATGAGGTCTGTCGTGGATCAGCTATGGCTAGAAAAGCCAAAACCGAACAGTTATTTCAGCTTAGTACAGCAGGTCCTTGGTGCGGTGCTGTGCATTAATGCGATGAAGAGGTGTCACAGCCGTAGAATTGGTTGTAACTAGTTGCACAAGCATTCATGCATCATGTATATATTTATGAAAGTTGAATTGGGGAAAGTGGAAAGCCTCAGAAATATTTTCTAAAAATGATCAACATTAAAAATTGCTTCAAATAAACCCAAGAAAATGTTCATGTTCATTTCTGGAAATATTGGCAAGAGGTAAAATTCAAACCAATATTTTTGGAATCACAGAAATATTTATCTGGGTCTTTGAATTAAGTCAATACTTATTTGAGTTGGAGCTACTAATTCCTATAAAATATTTGGTAGCTCCAAATATTCTAAAACTTGGTGTGGGCCACCCCGTTGCCGTATGGATCCGCCCGACCTCTCACTTGCCCCCACCCCGCTCTCTGCCTCGCTCCCCCCTCGGACCCGAGAACGCCGGAGCGCGCCGCCGAGAATCACCGTGCTCAGAGCCCTCAAACCACCCCACCGCCTGGTTCCGGAGCATCACCGTGGTGTGGAGCTTCCCCTCAACGACGCACGCAAGCTTGGGAGCAGCACACCGTCGCCATCGTCGCCTTTCCCTCGCCACGGCCACCGGACGCCACCGGTCGATTCGCCGCCTGCAGATCATCACCGGCCACACCGAGAAGCTCTCCGTGACCGTTGTGAGCCCCTGATTATTTCCCTTAGCCCCGTCGCCGGTTTTCTTCCTCTGCCGCGCTAACTACCGGAGCCGTGAGCTCCCACCCGCCGGCCATGTCACCGCCGTGGCTAGAGCCCACACATGTCGCGTCTGAGCATGTTTTCATTCTCACTGCGCTCCTAGGAACCCGCAGACACCACCAGCTCGCCCGGAGACGCCCCGTAGCGTCGTTTCCGTCAAGGTCCGAACTCTGGCCGCCCCGGAACTCGACGTCGTCAACGTATCCGGCCACCCCGCGACTAACTGATGGCACCATCGGATGCGCGCGAAGGCCAGCGTCCCGTAGCTGCAAACCACGCTCAAAACCATCACCTGTAGCTCAATCCCGAGCAGACTCCACCACGGCTAGAGGTCGCCGCCAGCCAAACTCGGGCATGCCGACGTGGTGGCGTAATTAGTGCTAATCTCCGTTAATTACCCATCCTAACAGACACTGACATGTGAGTCCCTGAGCCTAATTAGGTTAGTCTAAATATCCCGCTTAAATTAGTGCTAATCCTGCGGACCCCACGTGTTAGCTTGACTTTGACTTATTCAACGTTGACCGGGACCATCTGTCGGCGACCTAACTAGCCTAGGGTCACTAACCAATGGGTCCCGCAGGTCAGGTTTGACCTGGCTGACCAGTTGACCCGCTGACATCACCCTTGCGCAATGCTGACGCAGTAAAGCTTTTCTGGGATTTTAAATAAATCAGAAATGATTTATTTATTTCATAAAATGGCTAAAACTTCTAAAAATCATAGAAAATAATCTATAACTCCAAATGAAATAAATTATATATGAAAAATTATCAGAAAAATTCAAGGAATCTGTTTATGGCATTTGCACGCATGTTTCAAAAACCTAGGGTTGCTGTACAGGGCAATTTGCATAACTGGCATTTTAATAAGCACATATGGGGTTTGAATTTGAACCCTTGGTTCAAACCAACTACATTTAATATGATTGCTAGTTGCATTAGCTCAATCAACAGCATATTGCCATGACATTATCATGCATCATAATTGTTGCATTGCATTGATTGTGTTCCTCTTTGTTTGCCGGTATTTGTCCCCTCTCGATAGACGTGGTTCCGACGATTAGTTCGATGACACCGATGAAGAACTATACTATCTTCAGAAGTGCCAGCCAAGCAAAAACCCCTTGTTATTTCCGATACAATCCCACTCTCTCGCTCCTGCTCTCCTTTACTGCATTAGGACAACAACGATTCAACTGTTACATGTTGTGGTGGTTGAACCCCTTTCCTCTGCATGACCTGTCATTGCCACAGTAAATAGATGAAACCCACTAGCATGAGTAGGAGTTGTTTGAGCCCTGATGTGCCTACTCATTCATGCTTGTTTGTCATGCCTGCTATTGCATAGAGTTGTGTCGGGTCTGATTCATCGGGAATGAATTGGAATGGTGATGAACATGTCCTACTGTGTGTGAGCTAGGTGTGTGAACACGATTTGATAAAGGTAGCAGTGAGAGGCCATGTAGGAGTACATGGTGGGTTGTCTCATTGAAACCGTTCTTAGGAACTGAGTTCTGTGTCTGTGATCCATGAACATCTACTACCACTCATTGGGATCCTTAATTGACCCTCTCGGCTTATTAATCACCCTAGTCCTCTGTCCAGGAGTTGCAACTAGTTTCTGGTGTTTTTAGGATATGTGTTGGCGGCCGTGCGTAGCGCTGACCCTAGGGGTGGGCTATGTTGTGGTAGATACACCATGGCCGGGCATGCCGGGCACCCGTTTGGTGTCTCGGAACCCTGTACACATCGCTCGGGTCCGTATGTGGAAACCTTGGCCGGACTCCCTGCGGATGGAACCTGGATAGGCGATAAACCTGGACTAGAGACTTGAGTGTTTAGGTAGGCCGTGGCCGACACCCTTGTTGGGCTTCCGCTTGAAGGTTGCCGAGTACATGTCGTGTAAACAACGGTAAGTGGTGGGAGCGTGTGTGAAGAAGTACACCCCTGCAGGGTTATCATTATCTATTCGAATAGCCGGATTCCTCGGATATGGAAACTTGGACCCCTTGCATAGTTCATAGACAAGTGAAAGTGGATACTCTAAGACTGGCAAGATAAGCGTGAGTGCTATGGATGGCGTTCTCGTAGGGAGGCGGGAGCGAATCCATAGTGGTGTATTGATATGGTGAATATGTGGACTCATGTGCACCACCTCAAAAGAGTTGCTTGCAATCGTAGTTCAGGTTAGCCATTGAGTCAAAGTTGGCTTGCTGCAGTTAAACTCCACCACCCCCCTTGTTGATACCGACGCATATGTAGTTAGTTCCGATGTAAGTCTTGCTGTGTACATTTGTACTCACGTTTGCTTAATTTATGTTTTTGCAGAGAGACTTCAATCTCGCTGGTAGTTCCGTGTGGACTTCGACGTTTACCTTGATACCTCAGCTATGATCTTGTGCCCTCTGCAGGATCTGGTAGATAGCCAGGCTTCTCAGCCTTCTTCATTTCTAGTTGTCTGTACTAAGACAAGTTAAGCTTCCGCATGTGCTTTGATTTGTATGCTATGATTTTTGGGTCATGAGACCCATGTTTGTAATATCCCGCTCCTCGGAGCCTAGTGAATAAATACTTGAGTCGTAGAGTTATGTTGTGATGCCATGTTGTATTTACACATATCGAGCATATTGTGTGTATGATTGAAATGCTTGGTATGTGTGGGATCCGACAATCTAGTTGTTTATCCTTGGCAGCCTCTCTTATGGGGAAATGTAGTCTAGTGTTTCCGTGAGCCATAGTAGTCCGCTATAGCCCAGTTCACCAGAGTCCTGTTAGCCCAGCACTACTGCTCAGGACACCTGACTGGTCGGCATGTGTTTCACTTCGTTCCTGTGTCTGTCCCTTCGGGGAAATGTCATGCGGTGACATCCGGAGTCCAGCCTAGCCTGCTACAGCCCGGGTTCCCGGAGTCCTGTTAGCCCAGTGCTACAGTCTGGATTCACACGCTGTTGACTGACATGCTCGATGTGATTCATGTATGCCTGTCCCCATAGGTTAGTGCCGCTTTGGGTTCATGACTAGCCATGTCAGCCCGAGTTCTCTATCATATGGATGCTAGCGACACTATTATATACGTGAGCCAAAAGGCGCAAATGGTCCCGGCCATGGTAAAGCGACACCCGTGGGAATACTGTGCGTGAGGCCGCAAAGTGATATGAGGTGTTACGGCTAGATCGATGTGACTTGGAATCGGGGTCCTGACAAGAGGTCGGTGTGCATAGAAGTCTTGCGGATGGCCCTTGCCCGTGTTAAAGCATACTGGGCGGAGATGGACGCTACCACTGTTGCGGTGCAGGGTTCGGCCATAGCCGAGTGGCTGCCGAGCACTATTTCGAGGAGGTTCTCGAGGGTGCTCGTTTGATAGAGACCCTGTGCTCGAAGAATATTATGTTTGAGTGATATGTATTCTCATTGAAAACACAATGTTTTTATGAAATTTTATAAGGCTGTGTTTATACTTTTGCCTAAAAGTAGTGTGATGCCTCCTGTGCGGCCGTTTATGTATACGTGTGTATAACCTGAAAGATTGCAGTCGTCGGCTTCAGCCCCCACGCATATAATGCGGAGGTGCTTGCAAAAAATGCGTGTTCACACTTAACCCAACGTCTTGGTCCTATTAAGGAGGTGATAGCGCAGCGAACGAGGCAACCAGACTATAATGCTTTAACACTTTCACTTAGCCATAGGAGTTTGACAGTGGGGCTACTAGATAGCCCCTGGTGGCTCCGCACTCTCCTGATCTCGGGGTGCGGCCATGCCTGGCCGGGAAACGGCCCTTCGTTAAGGCGGAGGAATTCTAACATCCATGTAGGTCATCGAGTGGTTGACCAGTCTCACGCTATATTATGATAGTCAGTTTTCGGCTTTCTCTACTGAGGTGCTCGTCCGGATGAACCAGGGCACAATCGCAGTAGTTCTCCTGGTGCTGCCTTAGCTGATAAAGCGGAACGTAAGGAACCAAAACACAGGAGTCGGGCAAAACCCAACATTTGACCAAAGACAATGATTCGGAGCTGATGCATATAAGGCCAAACTCACGATGTCGAACACTCCCTAAGGTATTCGGTCTTTATGGTATAAACCGGGCCTAAATAGTGCCCTTTGTAAGAAGCCCCTTGTGTACAGGTACATGCATTATTCTGACGTGGCCACATGCCAAGACGTCAGCATCCTTCTCAATTGTGCTGAGAATTCGGTGGATGTGTATCAACAAGCAACAGTAAAATAGGTTTACGCATGGTCTTAATCTAAAAACAATCCTTGGAGCGGGTCCCTGCTGCACGTCTACGCCTGTGTCTCCGTTGTGCCGTATCCTGGACGGGTGTAGCACAATGGTCATCTGTAAAAGAGAGGAACTTAAGTGAAAAGTTGTCGTGCTAAAAGGTAGTTTTTAAAGAAACCATGTATAATTCAAGATGAGAAAAAAATGCCAGTTGTCTGCGCACGTTGAGCCCCTTGTATTTGTAATAGGGGTGTGACCATCAATCCGGTATGAATTACATATAGCTGTGCCGGACTCGTCTAACCGTGTCCCTGGTCTTGATGACCTATCAAATGCTTTAGTTGGTGAGGCCATTTTTAGTGTGCGGCTGCCAAGGCAGCCACACTCTCTTCAGCGTGCAAAGATCACTCAATACTTCCATTTACTGTAATGATGCCACGTGGGCCGGGCATCTTGAGCGTGAGGGAAGCGTATTGCGGTATTGCATTAAAGCGAGTGAAAGCTTCACGTCCAAGTAGTGCTTGATAGCCACTTTGGAACGGAGCAATGTGGAAGGTTAAATGTTCGCTACGGATGTTATCAGGGAAGCCGAATATAACCTTAACTAGTAGGGAACCCATGCAATGAGCCCCTGGGCCTGGCGTTACTCCCTTAAAGGTAGTATTGCTATGGTGAATTTTCATTGGGTCTATCCCCATTTCGCGGATTGTATCCTGGTATATCAGGTTTAGACTGCTGCCACCGTCCATCAGGACTCGTGTGAAGTGGTATCCGTCAATTATTGGGTCTAATACCAGGGTAGCCCATCCTGCATGCCGGATACTTGCTGAGTAATCACGATGGTCGAAAGTGATCGGTTGAGACGACCAGCGGCAGGACTCCGCGGTGATAGGCCCTTGGGCATATTTTTCTGGGAGTGCCGTTTTGTTTCTCCCCTTGATCACGTGTAACACGTTTACTATTTTGACTTCTGGTGGAAATTTCTTTTGTTCCCCAGTGTATTGCTTGAGAGGCTCATCTTCGTCTTCGCTTGGTGCATCCTCCCCCTTGTGCACGGCGTTGAGCTTGCCCGACTGCTTGAAGACCCAACATTCTCTGTGGGTATGATTAGCGGGTTTACCAGGGGTGCTATGGATCTGACATATTTGGTCCAGAATTTTGTTTAGGCTAGACAGTTCGTCTCTGGCGCCTTTGGAGGGCCGCTTTTGTTGACTTGGCCGAGAGCTTTTGAATCCGGCGTTTACTGACGTGCTCTTCGTGTTGTCTTCTTTATTCTAGCGTTTGTTATTGTTGTTGCACCGTGATTTCCCGTTTCCATCTCTAACTTCGGATGTACTGGGGTCGCTGGTGCTGCATCTGGCTAGCCAGCTATCCTCACCCGCGCAAAAGCGGGTCATGAGGCTTGTTACTGCTGCCATTATTCTCGGCTTTTCTTGGCCGAGGTGTCTGGCAAGCCATTCGTCACGGACGCTATGCTTAAAGGCTGCCAAGGCTTCGGCGTCCGGACAGTCGGACATAAGTCCCTTGAAAATTTACCCGAAAGGCGTCTTCGAGCTCTTCCCAGCTTCCAATGGAGCTTTCGGGGAGGCTCTTAAGCCAGTGCCGAGCTGGCCCTTTGAGCTTGAGGGGTAAATACTTAATGGCGTGGAGATCATCTCCCCAAGCCATATGGATATGGAGGATATAGTCCTCAATCCAGACCCCAGGGTCTGTTGTTCCATCGTATGCCTCTATGTTTACGGGTTTGAATCCCTCTGGAAATTCATGGTCCAGCACCTCATCGGTGAAACATAGGGGGTGTGCGGCACCCCTGTATCTGGGTGTACTGCGTTGTTCGGATGTTTGTTGTGTTGCATCGTATGCTGGAGGACGCTTGCGTGGTCCGTAGATGGATCTGGTTTCGACGTCCTTTTGATGCGAGCCCTCGCGTAGACCGTGTATTGGCTTATGTGTGGCGTTGCTTGCCGCTTTATGTTGGTCATGAAGTCGTCTATCCAGCCAGATGGCTGTTTTAATTTTTGGTTGTGGGGGGCTAAGGCCTTCTCATCGAATTCAGGTAGCAACTTCCGCTTTGGGTAGCTCTTGGTGGGGCGATTGCTACCGTACTTCACTGCTGTGTTGAGTACTTAGCTTCCTCTAATTTGGAGTGTGTCTTGCGCAACCTTGAGCCTTTGCTTCTACTTTTTTAGACTCCTTGCGATGGCAACGAGCCTTTGATGGGCATTCTGTTGCTTCGGGTGTCTGTCCGGTCCGATGTCGTCTGGACTATTATCTTTGACAGAGTCGGGTTGTTCGGTTTGATTCTCCGTATTGCCGTGGTCCGGAAGTGGTTCGCCCTGCTCCAACTCTGGGTCTGTATGATTGTTATTTCTGCCGAGGCGGGATTTAGGGTGGCGCTTACGCCGCCGCTTTGGCTACTTCTCAAGGGGACAAGCCTTCGTTACATCCTTCCGTTCCCTGTCGTCGTCTTCTTTTGGTGTGTCCACCATGTATACATCATATGATGAGGTGGACGTCCAGCGCCCTGTGGGTGGTGGTTCCTCTTCGCCTCCTGCATTGTCGTCCATACCGTCGATGTCTTCGGAGTCGAATTCGAGCATGTCGGTTGAGTCATCGACAGTGGCTACCAAGTGGGTGGTGGGTGGGCCTCGAATTTCTTCGTCGTCCGCATCCCAGTCCTGCCGGACATAGTTCGGCCAGGATTCTCCTGACAAGGAGAGAGACCTTAGTGAACTCATAATGTCGCCGAAGGGCGAGTGCTGAAAGATATCTGCGGTGGTGAATTTCATGATCGGCACCCAATCGGATTCGATTGGCAGGGGCGTGGATGGTTCGGAGTCCGGAAAAGAGTCCGACACCTTGGAGTCATAGGCTGCGCGGAGGATTTGGCTGGTGTTCGGCTCGATCACCATTGAGACTGCAACCCCTGAGGCGGTGTCTAGCCACCTGTCCTCGGTTGGCGCAGTTGGCTCCGAGCTATGGGTCGGAGCTGATGCGGACGCAGCCTCTGGGGTACTATTCGGCGGTAGAGCTAGGTCATACCCATCGTGACAGTGCGGCGCGCCCGGCTGTGGCTAGAATCCATCGAAGATCAAGTCTCCACGGATGTCGGCCGTGTAGTTCAAACTTCCAAATTTGACCTGATGGCCAGGGGCGTAGCTTTCAATCTGCTCCAGATGGCCAAGCGAATTAGCCCGCAGTGCAAAGCCGCCGAATACGAAGAATTGTCCGGGGAGAAAAGTCTCACCCTGGACCGCATTGCTATCGATGACAGTAGGAGCCATCAAGCCTAACGGTGACGACATAGAGGAACTCTCAACGAAAGCACCAATGTCGGTGTCAAAACCGACGGATCTCGGGTAGGGGGTCCCGAACTGTGTGTCTAGGCCAGATGGTAACAGGAGGCAGGGGACATGATGTTTTACACGGGTTCGGGCCCTTTTGATGGAGGTAAAACCCTACATCCTGCTTGATTAATATTGATGATATGGGTAGTACAAGAGTAGATCTACCATGATATCGGAGAGGGTAAACCCTAGAAGCTAGCCTATGGTATGATTGTATGTTATGGTTGTTGTCCTACGGACTAAAACCCTTCGGTTTATATAGACACCGGAGAGGGTTAGGGTTACACAAGGTCGGTTACAAAGGAGGAGATATCCATATCCGTATTGCCTAGCTTGCCTTCCACGCTAAGTAGAGTCCCATCCGGACACGAGACGAAGTCTTCAATCTTGTATCCTCATAGTCTAACAGTCCGGCCAATAGTGATAGTCCGGCTGTCCGGAGACCACCTAATCCAGGACTCCCTCATCCTCCCTGAGAGGTATGAACTAATCTTGGGTTTTTTCGATGATGAATTCATGTTGGTGTTGAAGATGTAGATGCTCAATGTTGATGTAGATCATTCGGAGCAATCCATTGGAGTGAGTTGCACTTTCAATACCTACACGGGTTAGTCCCACAAGGAACAAACAAGGATATCCATAGACATAGAGTGATGTTCACATAAGATGATGTCCATGAAAGCATTTGGTTACCTTGTCCCTTGTCTCACCAACAAGAGGGTTTGTGGCCTAGAACTAGTGCAAGATGTGGAAGTTGTTTACACATGTGTGTGCCAAAAGATATGAGTGAAGTATGTTGGCGGAGTCACCCTCAAGAACTCTCTAGTTCTTCTTCTTCGGGATCCACATCATCTTGATGGGAATCCTTGAAGTTGTAGTCGTACTTGATGTAGTAGAACTTGACATAGTCTTGGGAACCCACTTGACCAAGGCCTTGGGAGCTTCTTCAAATGCATCAATCTCCTCTTGAAGCTTGTCCTTCCCTTTTAGCTTGTGGTCTTGTGGTGGAAGATCATCTTGAGCTTGTGTCCCTTGGAAAGAAGTAGTATCATACTTCTCTTGTTGAGGAACAAACTTCATCTTGGGGTATTGATCTTCTTCCCACTCAACTCCATTGGCATTGAACTTTCGTTCAAAACCAATTCCTTGATTCTTCCGGTGTCTTACTTGCTTGCGTACAGTTTCCTCAAATTGCTTACTCCCGGCAAGGCTCTTAAAAACACATTTCTCTATAATTCCCTTCAATAAGCTATTTTCTTGCTCAAGTGTAACTTGGCTAAGGGAATCATTAGTGGAATCAAGAGAACTACTAGAAGCAACAACATTGGATTTAGCATGATTATTGTTACTACTAGAAGAAGAATCTTTCTTACTCTTGTTGCTAGATTTAACTTGTGGCATGTAAGTAGACAAGAGTAAACACTTGGCGATGTAAGAAGAACTTTTCTTGCGAAGATCATCATTGATTGCCTTTAAGAACCCATGCTCTTGCTCAAGGTTGAGCTTTTCAAAGTGTAACTTTTCACGAGTCTTTAAAAGTTCTCAATGATCTTCCAAGGTAGTTTAATGAGCTAACTTAAGAGTGTTTAGTTCTTTAGTAAGACGCTCAATCTCCTTCTTATCATCGTCATTCGTTTTATCTTGATTAGCATGATTAATAGTAAGTTCATCATAGTTTTCATAACTAGAGTTGTCAACAAGTAAATCATCATCTCCTAGCAAATCATCTTCATCACTATTGAAATCAACATACTCGGGGTGTGATACCTTTGGGCCATTAGCCATGAAGCATCTTCCAATTACTTCATTTAGTTAGTCAAATATGTCATAGGAGTTGGTTGACACAAGTGCTAGACCGGCAACACCTTCATCTTGAGTATACTCAAAGTCAGAGTGATAACTTCTCTTGGAGTGATCGTCAGAGTCGAAGCCGGATACCCATTCACCAATATGAGTTTGATGTCTTCGTTTTGTGTAGCTCCCTGATGATTTGTCCTTCCTTACCGAATCCTTGCTTCTCCGTGATGTTCTTCGTTCATAGCGGTCATCTCTAGTCCTTCTCTCTCTAGGTGGTGATTCTTCTATTCTTCTTCTCCTTTTGGGTGAGTCTTCTCTTCTTTTGTAGGGATCCGTACACTCATTGGAGTAGTGTCCGGATCTTCCACAATTGTAACAATTACGTTCATGACTCGAAGATCTTTTGTCAGTGTAGGACCTTGACTTGGAATTTCTTTCCTTGCTTCTACTCTTGTAGAACTTGTTGAAGTTCTTCACCATTAGGCTCAATTCTTCATTGAAGGTTCGTTTCTCACTTGATGATGTGGGAGCATCACATGAGGCTTTGTAGGCACCACTTGACTTGTTGTGAAGCTCTTCCTTATCCTTGAGCAAAATCTGATGAGCAACAATTTTTCCAATGACTTCCGCTGGCTTGAGATCTTTGTAATTGGGCATCATTTGAATCAATGTACACACGATATCATATTTTCCATCCAAGGCTCTTAGGATCTTCTTGATGATGAACCTATCGGTCATCTTTTCACTTCCTAAGCCGACAATCTCATTTGTGATGAGAGCAATCCTAGAGTACATTTCAGCGACACCTTCACCATCCTTCATTTTGAACTTGTCAAGTTGACTTTGAAGCACATCCAATTTGGATTCCTTGATGGAGTTGGTACCTTCGTGCATATCAATCAAAGTATCCCAAATTTCCTTTGCATTCTCAACATAGCTGATTTTGTTGAATTCTTTGGGGCACAATCCGTTGAAGAGGATATGCAAGCTTGAGCATTGTATTGCAACATCTTCAACTCTTCCGTGGTAGCTTCACAGTTTGGTTCTCTCCCATCAAAGAATTCACCTTGCAAGCTGTCAGATCTCGGGTTCTGGCAAAACCCTTAAGGTTCGAACTCTGGGGTGCGCGCGAAGATTTCTCCCCTACCGATCCACGTCCTCACTAGGCTAAGAACTTACAAACTAGCTAGATGAACTCGCAACACCAAGACACAAGATTTATACTGGTTCGGGCCACCGTTGCGGTGTAATAGCCTACTCTAGTTTGGTGGTGGTGGATGGCCTCTAGGGCTGATGATGAACAGTACAAGGGGAAGAACAGCCTCCCGAGGTTGAGGTGTTCTCATGCTCCGTGGATGTGTTGCCAAGATGTGTGGCTCTAAGCTGACGTGAGGTCGATCTGCCTCTCTCTCAGTTCTTCTGTCCCCTAGCTATGGTGGTGGATAGCTCTTTTTATAGAGGCCCTGGTCCTCTCCCCAAATATTGAGTGGGAAGGGATCCAACAACGGCCAATTTGAAACGGGACACCTAGTAAAAGCTATCCTAACAAAAGTGGTCTTCGCCTACAAAAGGCTCTGGTGATGACGCCGTCTTGGGCTCCACGGTGACCTCCATCTTGCCGTCCTTCTGGTCTTGGTCTTGTTGCACCAATATGGAAACCTTTGCTTGATGCTTCGGTACTCCGCGCCTGCGCTTGCCCCATTAGCACCAAAGAGGAAACAAGGACGCTGCGCACGCTGGCGCTCGCCTGGCGCCCGCCTGGTCTCGATCGTCATGGCTCACGTCACGAGAACCTCGCGAGGTTTGCCTGGCCTTAAACTCTCTTCCCCACACGAGCCAGCTTGGTGAGGCCGCTCCTGAGGAGGTCTTGTGTTGTCCGCCTCGCGAGGCTTGGCCCTTGTGAGGGTATTGATTCCTTGTTGATGAAGTTGGGCCATACGGGCCTGCTAGCAAAGCCACGGCATGGGCCGCAGGCAGGCAAGTCCGGGGACCCGTGTTCCCAGAACACCGACAGTAGCTCCCGGGCCCAAGGCGCGCTCGGGCTTGGCTTCGAGGCGAATCGAAGGGTCAAGTGCGGAGCGCCATGGGCCCCAATAGCCTGCGGCCTTAGTCAACGCATGGCGGTTGATTGGACGTGGGCGTCTCCGCTTCCCCACGCTGCCTTGGCAACTTCCCGACTTGACTAGTCCCTGCGACATGCAAGGAAAAACATCATTACCTGTCATCGTGGGGGGGTGCCAGTTGGCCTTCTCCCGGTATGAATGGGAGGGGGGCGGAGCCCCCGTAGCCCATCTTAACCTGTCTCCCCCACTTCTTCTCCTTCCTCGCTCCAGTACTTTCTTGTGCTGTCACGACGCCGATCCGGAGGTTCTTGGCTGCAGAGAAGGGCAAGGCTCCCCTCATCGACCCGAGCTGCTTCCGCCGAAGAAAAGGAGGTCCCATCGCCGCGAGATGGTCATGAGGCCGGTGGCGTCGCGACCTTGGTATGAAAGGCCACCTCTTGGGTACCCGCTGCCATTTTACGCTCAGGCCGACGATTCTGGTGGGAGGAGCGGCGAGCAGCATCGCTTGTGCCAGGGCCGTGGTCGCCGTGCCGCGGAGGCGCATGTCGTTGCCCCAGGGGTCCATGTTGCGGACTCTTTGCGCGAGTTCGTGCTGTGGGTGGCGATGCCCCCAAGCACTTGGATACGCCTCCCGCCATTCTTCGCTGCCGAGGTGCCGCCGAGGGGCGTCCGCGAACTCTAGCTGCAGCACGCCGTCTGTGATGCCCCAGCGACCGGGGCGGATATCGGAACCGTCGCCTCCAGGAAGATCTTCATGACCCGAGGCTGGGGCGAGATTGCCCGAGTCTGCCACACGGAGGGCGCCCTCGCGATCCACTTCAAGTACGATGGCGCCTCTGTGTTGTTCTTCAAGGTCTTAGACAAGGAAGGCCACCACCTGGAGTGCTTCCCCAAAGGAGGTCATCAGGACGACGCTACGGCGGGCGCGGGGCCCTCCACTGATCTTGCCTGCAGCTCCTCCAGTGACAACGGCGACTCGTGGTTGTCCAGCGACTCTCCTGAGCTCTTGGAGTCTCCGGAGACGAGCGACGACAGCTACGTGCCCCCGAGCTCCCATCGAGCCCGAAGCAGGGCTGCGGCGTCTAGCCGCCGTTGCCGCTGATCTAGATGGGGTTGGCGCCGGCCTCACGTGGCCCACTGTTGGTGATGGCATCGGTGATATCTGGTGCGAGTAGATAAAACTCCTAGGAATTCCTTCCCTTTTGTTCCCTATGAGGAATCAAGAAATGGACCCCGTGGGGGCGTGTAAAGCGTTTGTAATGCCCTTTGTAAATATAACCCCTATTATGAAGATTTGCATGCACGCATGTCCTACCGAGGCTCTGCCTCCCCTTTCCAATCCTTCGGAAGCTTGGTGCTCTATGCTGACAGGTCCCGGTCCCCAGGCAAGCTGCAGCCATCGTTGGTATGCCAGGTTGCATGCTGTGTTCAAGGCTAGGAGGTGAGCGGCCCGAGGTCCAGTAAGAGCACCTGAGGGGCGATGCTCAAGAGGTCCCCTTTAGCGTGCAAGTGAACGCCTCAGGATGGGAAAGGAAGAAAATAGTGCCGCGGTAGGGCAACAAAGGGAGTGAGCGAGGGTCTCGTGCCGCAGGCGCCTGGTCGATCCAGAGAGGGAACTTATCTTGGTTGTCTGGAGTCGGCTCCTCAACTTGCGTCGGACTCGCACGTCAGTCGTTGTAGTGTAGCTATGTCAGGCCCGTGCGGGCCTCCCCTTCCCCTCCATGTTCTCCTTGGTACTCTGCGTCCTCAAGTCCCGACCCTCGAGCAAGCTCAGCTGCCGCTAGTATGCCAGGTCACGTTCCATGGTCAAGGCCAGGGGGTGAGGGCTAGAGAGCTAGTAAGCGCTCCTGAGGCGTGATGCTCAGGAGCCCCCCTTTTAACGCGCAAGCGAATCGCATGAGGGAAGATGGAGAGTCCGCAGTACCGCCCGTTGTGATCCTCACGCAGTTCCTGCAAGTTAGCGCGAGGAAGGGCGCCGATCGCCGTGGTGATTGCTGGTTTGATCCTGGTGCGTGAGAGGAGACTCCCTACTGTGGAGAGCCCCCGTGGCGTGTACAGCCCCGCCCTGACATGTGGCTTGCATGGAAGGGCTGGACGAGGTGTATCTGGGAACTCGTGAGCCAGCGCGGGACTCACGAGGCCCTACCTCAAGGCGGGTTATGCCTGGTCTTGATCTTTGCTTGCTGTCTTCGTCCTACGAGATGGTTAGACAATGCGAAGGGTCCTGAAGAAGGGCGGTCGACGCACGGCTCCCATGGTGGGTAACAATCAAGCAGGTGATAGTCATAGATAGATTAAGCATTGAAAGCATACTGGCTTAAGTAAATGCAGGAAGATACAAGCCACTGGGTCCGGCTCAAGCGGCTTGGGGATGATGCAGCCCGAGGGGTGCCCCCAACAGGGTAAGCTAAAGGCATAAATGAGGAAAGATACCTGCCACGGGGATGGACCCACACGGCCTGGGAATGACGCAGCCCTGAGGGCGCTCCCAACTGAATGAACTTGGAAGATGTCACCTGGTTCTGTCGATGAAGAAGAGTTGAGGCAGCTGAAGGTATGCGGCGAAGGGGCTGCTCCTCATGAGCCACTGGGGTCCTGAGCCTCGGGAGGCCCTGGGGGTCCAGTAGGTTCCTTGAGGACCGACTTCATCTCCGTCAGCACAGCGTGCTGCCTGGCCTCCAGAGTTGCCAGGATGCTCTACAGGTTGCGTTGATAGGCGGTCACCACGCTCGGAAAGCCAAAAGGCATGCAAACGTAGCTGTGAGGTGGGCCCTCGCAACGTCCCATGCGCGAAGGCCAGAGAAGGTCCTGAGAGGCAGCCCGGTTGAGCCCTGGGACATCGATGCTGACGCTCAGCATAGCATCCTCGCCTAGATGGGGAGCTGTGCCTGGTGTGCGGCGGCCACCGTGCATGGCCCTTGCGTCTTGCAGTTCCTGAGTGGTCTTGGTGATGAACTCCTGAACGGTGGGCACTCCTTGCGCTGTATTCTCCTGAGGGAAACGTGCCGCGAAGCACGCCTCCAATTGGTGCCCAAGCGCCTCCCTCGTGATGCTGGCAAGGTCTGAGGCCCTCCAGAAGAGAGCCCCCGAGCCCTGCCCGAGAGGGGCGCTGGGCGCGCTTTCCTATGCTATAGAGGGAGCCCCCCCTAGCGCGGGCGCTGATCCTGACGAGGTGCCGCTTGCCTGAGGCCCTGCGTGGCACAACTGCTTCTTCTTGTTGGGGATGGCCTCAGGAGAGCGCTCGCCCTGGCTGTCGGGGTCGTCGATTGCTGCAGCTCAGAAGGCACACTCTAGGGAGCACTCCACGTCCCTTTCCTCACACGGGACCATGACGATCCCGCCGCTTCCCAGCATCTTAAGGGCATTGTAGCCGTGATGGGTCACCGCCATGAACTTGGCTAGGGATGGATACCTGAGGATGGCGTTGTATGGCAGGTGCATGTAGGCGACGTCGAAGTCGATGAGCTCGGTGTGGTAGTTGTTGCATTCTCCGAAGGTAACGGGGAGGCAGACCTGCCCGATCGGGGTAGTGGAGCTGTCGGTCACTCCTGAGAAAGGCATGGTAGGCTTTAGCTGGTCATAAGGCACTGCGCCACCGTCGATGAGGGTCTTGGTAACTTGCACATTGCTGATGACTGGTGAACTGTCGGATGTGGGGTTCCGGCTAACACTTAAGGTTCGAACACTGGGGTGCGCATGAAGTCTTTCCCTCCTACCGATCTACGCTCTAGCTCGCTAAGTTCTTGTGGATGAACTCGACGAACTCACAACACAGGAAGAGATGGGGTTTATACTGGTTCGGGCCGCCGTTGTGGTGTAATACCCTACTCCAGTGTGGTGGTGGTGGATTGCCTCTTGGGCTGATGATGAACAGTACAAGGGAAGAACAACATCCTGAGGTTGAGGTGTTCTTGTGCGTATGAACTTGTGGTGTGTAGATTCCCTCAAGCTAAGATGAGATGCCCCCTCTACTATGGTGGCTAGCTCTACTTATATAGGCCCCAGTCCTCTTCCCAAAAATTGAGCGGGAAGGGAACCAACAAACGGTAGTCTTCGCCTATGAAAAGCTGTGGGGTGACGCCGTCTTGGGCTCCGCAATGACCTACGCCTTGCCGTCCGCCTGGTCTTCGTCTTGTTGCACCGAAATGGCAACCTTTGCCTAAGGCCTCGGTACTCCGCGGCTGCGCTTGCCTCCTTTGCATCAAAGGGGAAATAAGGACGCTGCGCGTGCTGGCGCCTGCCTGGCACCCGCCTGGTGTCGATCGTCATGGCTCACGTCACGAGAGTCTCGTGAGGTTTGCCCCGCCTTGATATCTCCGCTCCTCGTGAGCCTTCCTAGCTAGGCTACTCCAGAGGAGGTCTTGTGTCGTCTGCCTCGCGAGACTTGGACCCTCGCGAGGGTCTTGGGTGCCTTGTTGACGAAGATGGGCCGTATGGCCTGCTGCTTGGCCACACCGTGGGCCGCAGGCAGGCAAGTCTGGGGACCCCCGTTCCCAGAACGCCGATAGTAGCCCTCGGGCCGAAGGTGCGCTCGGGCTTGGCTTCGTGACGAAGCCAAGGGTCAAGTTCGGATTACCGCGGGACCCAAAAGCCTGCGGCCTTGATCGACGTGTGGCAGTTGATTGGGTGTGGGCGTCTCTGCTTCCCCATGCTGCCTCGACGACTGCATGACTTGACAAGTTCCTGCGACATGGAAGGAAAACCATAATTACCTGCGATCATGGGAGACGCCGCTTGGCCTTCTCTTGCTATAAATGAGGGAGGGGGCGGAGCCCCCTTTGCCCGTCTCTTCCTTGCTTGCTCGCTTCTTCTTTGCTTCATTGCTTGCAGTGCCTCCGATGGCGCCACGAAGGAAGTTCTCTGCTGCTGAGAAGGGGAAGGCCCCTCGTGAGGGCCCCGGTTCCCTAGCGCCCAAGCGCGGTCGCGGCCATCCGCGCAAGCACGTTGTGGCCCCCGTCGTGGCCCACCGTCGAGGCGGCGCCGCGGCACGCGGAGGGGACCATCCCAACCATGGCGGTCCAACTGACGAGGGTAGGCGCGCGATGGTGGTGCGGCCTCCCCGCCCACGCTTCCATTCAGCGGAGGTGTTGCCAGAGTTCGTTGTCTGGTCGGAAAACCGGCTGACAACTGGCTCCAGCTTCCGCGCTTTCTTGTCGATGAACTGCCGGCCCCTGGTCTAGGCGGTCTCTGGTTGCAGGAGGATGGTTGCTGCAGCAAGGCCTCCTGGGTCGTGGTCGAGACTTCCGCCGCAGGCAACATAGCCCTGGCCCACGGCTGGCAAATGTTTGCCCCCGTGCGTGGCCTGGGCAGGCGGTGCATGCTCCACTTCAAGTATGACGGTGGATCGACCCTCTTTGTGTGGGTGCTCGGGGAAGATGGTCGCCGCGCCAGGTGCTGCCCCAAGACGAATGACAGTGAGGAGGTGCTCGGCCTTGGTGACGGTCGCGACGAGGATGAGGGCGAGCCTGCCCTTGGCGCCGACTGCATCTCTTCCAGCTACGGCGACTCTTCCTCCGGTGACAGCTCCAGCAGCGGTGGCTACGACCAGTCGCGGCGCCCTCTTCGAAGGAGGCAGCGGGTCATCTCGTCGCCGCGCCTCTGTGAAGCGCGAGGAGGGGTCTGGCTAGGCTCGTGGCATCGCTAAGGGCCTACCTCCGTGGATTACTGAAACACCGCTTTGTTTAGCTTTTTCCTGCATCAGAAAATGAAATCAGTATGGGCCTAGAGGAGCGTGTATCGAACTGTGGTTCTTGGTTAATGCAACATGTGTGTTATTCCCATGTCGTGTTGTTATTTTGCACAAAGATAAGCTAACCTGGGGCATTTGGGACGCCCTTTCCTTCGCGGGATGTCTGTGTTTGCTCAGAAACTGCAAAAAAATTGTTAGGGTGCGCTACAGGATTTGCCGTTCACCCAAACCTTGACTTGGCGCTTTGTGTCGCGGTACCCGAGGGGCACAGATTAGGAGAGATGTGCCAACTTTCAGGCTCGAACGAGGGTGACTCGCGAGAAGGCAGAGAGAAGAAAAATGCTGGCGAGGGCACCTGCCTAGCCCCCTCGCCAGGTATGCGAGAGAGAGATCATGAGCAAACCAGAGGCAAAAAACGCGGTAAAAGGCAAAGGAACCAAATCAGCAAGGAATGCCAAAGGCGAATTTGATTAAGGAGAAGTGAGACAACTACGGAAAGCAAATGAAAAGCCGCTTCCGACACCTAATCTCGTCTTCAAGTCTTCTCACCAGCGCGGAGCTAAGTGTTGTCCACTAGGCGTGGGAGGGAGCCCCAGGGCCTAAGGCCAGCGCTCCTGAGACTCCGGGGCGTGTACAGCCCCAACTCATTACTACGTGAGAGTGTCACGGGCGGCGATTCTTCACAGGCACCGGGCCTTGCTTCACAGGCTCTGGGCCTTGCTTCACAGGCTCTGGGCCTTGCTTCACAGGCTCTGGGCCTTTCTTCACAGGCTCTGGACCTTGCTTCACAGGCTCTGGGCCTTTCTTCACAGGCTCTGGACCTTGCGTCATGGGTAGAACTTCCGAAGGTGCTGGATGTTCCAATTGTTTTGGACAGGTGTCCCCTCTTGCATCTCCAGGTGCATGGCGCCAGGCCTGGAGATGTGGACGACCCTAAACGGGTCCTCCCACATGGGTGAAAGCTTGTGCAACCCTTCCCTGGAGAGGACCCGCCTCTGGACCAGGTCACCCGCCTTGAGCGTCCTGGAGAAAATGTTGCGGCAGTGGTAACGCCGTAGCGCTTGCTGGTACCTTGCCACCCTTAATGCAGCTTCGCAACGACGTTCCTCCCCCAGCATGAGAAACATCCTCCGCATGGCATCCTGCTGCATTTCGTCGAACGCCAGAACCCGCGCGGAGCGATGCTTCACCTCATGAGGGAGGACTGCTTCAGCTCCGTAGACGAGGAAGAACGGAGTCTCGCCCGTTGGCTTGGTAGCGGTGGTGCGGATGGACAACAGCACGGACTGGAGCTCGTCGTGCCAGCCCCTGCTGCAGACCTACAACTTCTTCTTGAAGGTCCTGGCTTGAGGCCCCTCAGGACCTCAGCATTGGCGCGCTCAGCCTGACCATTGCTCCTGGGGTGGGCCACCGAAGCGTAGCAGATCTGCGTTCCAAGGTTAGCACAGTAGGTTTTAAAGAGGTTACTAGTACACTGCGAGCCGTTATCTATGATGATGCGGTTGGGGACCCCGAAGTGGCTCACGAGGCCCTTGATGAACTTGACAGCAGAGCCGGCTGGAATGGTTCGGACGGCTTCCACTTCCGCCCACTTGGTGAACTTGTCGATGGCGACGTAGAGATAAGGGTAGCCCCCTGGCACTTGTGGGAACGGGCCTAGGATGCCTAGCCCCCAGACCGCAAACGGCCACATGAGTGGGATGGTTTGGAGGCCTTGAGCAGGCTGATGGATTTGCTTGGCGTGGAATTAGCAAGCTTCGTAGGACTTCACCAGCTCGGCTGCATCGTTGAGTGCTGTGGGCCAATAGAATCCACTACGGAAGGCCTTGCCGACGAGGGTCCGTGATGATGAGTGATTTCCATAGTCCCCGCCGTGTATGTCAATCAGCAGCTCTCTCCCTTGATCGGTGGAGAGGCAGTGCAGCGTGACATCGTTCGGTCGTTTCATGTACAACTCGCCGTCTTGAATGCAGTATGCCGTGTCCTGTCGGGCCACGCGCTCCGCGTCTTCTTCCTTCTCTGGCAGTGTCCCGTGCATCAGGTACTCCTTGAACTCCTTGGTCCAGCACTCCTCCTGGGGCTCGAGCACCAAGAGTATCCGAGCTCCTGAGGTTGGGCCGCAAGCTGGGGCTCCCGTGGCCGGGGGCTGCGTGGGAGCTCCTCCTGTAGCTGAGTCGTGCTTGAAAGAGGTGGCGTAGGTGACGGCTTAAAGAGTCGCTCTTCGAAGACGCCGGGCTCTTGCGGTTGCCGCTTGGATGCTCTCTTGGCGATGTCGTCGGCTTCCTTGTTGGTGCCCCGGGGCACGTGTTGCAGCTCCAAGCCAGAGAACTGCTTTTCCATTTTGCGCACCTCCGCAAGGTAGGCCTCCATGTGCTCGTCCTTTGGCTCATACACTTTGTTGGAGAAGTTGACGAGGAGCTGCGAGTCGGCCTTGACGGTAAGGAGCCTCACCCCCAGAGCCGATGCAACCTTTAGGCTGGCTATGAGGCCTTCGTATTCTGCAATATTGTTGGACACCTTCTCGCCGTGCTGGAAGCAGAGTGGCACGGTGTAGTAAAGCTTGTCTTGAGTGGGCGAGATGAGCACTGCTCCAGCCCCCGCGCCCTAGTGTGCAAAGGCGCCATCAAAATACATGACCCATCCGTCTGGTGCCTAACTTCCTGGGGAGGTGGACCGGTCTTCACCTTCCTCAAGAGAAGGGGCATCTTTCCATTCCGCCACAAAACCGGCGAGCGTGGCTCCCTTGATGACCCTGGTGGTGCTGAACTCCAGCTGGAATGCTTGCAGTTCGACGTTCCATTAAGCGACCCTTCCGGCCGAGTTTGGGCTCCTGAGTACCATCTCCAATGGGTAAGATGAGACGACCTTGATGGGGTGCCCCTGGAAGTAGTGCCACAGCTTGCGCGAGGCCACCAAAAGTGCGAGCAAGAGCTTTTGCGGCATCGGGTAGCATGCCCTTGCGTCCCGCAGTACGGTGCTGACAAAGTACACCAGGTGCTCGGCGAGGGCTGGCACACTGTTGAGGCTCGGTCTTGCGGAGATTGTGGCGTATCCTGAGGTGGAGGGTTTCTTGAGACTTGGCCATCCTCAGGAGTTTCCGCGACGTTGCCCTGCCAAGCTTGATCTTCCGCCGCTGATGGCTCCGGTGTGCCTTCCTGACCCTGCGCTGCATCATCTCTGGCTTGGCGCAGCACACCCTTGTCTTTGCGCTCCTCCCGAACCACCACCAGCGTCGTGCTAGCGGAGTACGGAGTGGCGGCGAGGTAGAGTACCAGAGGTTGGAGAGGCCGTGGAAGGCCCGATCATCTTCCGAGGTCCACTCGAAAGGGCCTTTCTTCTTCATGAGCTTAAAGAAGGGTCAGGCACGCCGGCCTAGCTTAGAGATGAAACGCCCTAACGCGGTCACCCGTCCTGCCAGCTTTTGCATCTCCTTGAGGGTCTGTGGTGGGCTGATGTCTTCGATGGCCTTGATCTTCTCCGGGTTCGCCTCGATCCCTCTGTGGGATATGAGAAACACTAGCAGCTTGCCAGAGGGGATGCCAAACACACACTTCTCTGGGTTAAGCCTCAATTTCACCTGGCGCAAACTCTCAAAGGTCTCCTCGAAGTCTTGAATCAACAACCTCGCCTCGCGAGATTTGACCAGTATGTCATCAACGTAGGCCTCTGTGTTCCTTCCAAGCTGCCACCCCAAGGCGATGTGCATCAGCCACTGAAAGGTTGCGCCCGTGTTGTGAATGCCGAAAGGCATGCAGGTGTAGCAGTACACCCCACATGGTGTCAAGAAGTCCGTATTCTCCACATCCTCCACCGCCATCTTGATCTGATGGTATCCAGAGAACGCATCCAGGAAACACAACAAATCAAACTCGGTGGTGGAGTCGACGATTTGATCGATGCGCGGAAGGGGGAACGGATCTTGGGGGCAGGCTTTGATGCGGTTGGTGAAGTCGACGCACATCCGTTCCTTCTCACCTTTCTTCGGTACTATGACGGGGTTCGCCAGCCATTTGGGGTATCGAACTTCTCGGATGGTACCTTCCGCCTCCAGCTTGCGTGTCTCTTGGACGATGAAGGCCTGCTTCTCAGTGGACTACAGTCTTGCCCGCTGCTTCACGGGGCGTACGTTGGGGCACACCCTTAGATGATGCTGGATTACCTCTCTCAGGACCCCTACTAGTTGATTGGGCTCCCATGCGAATATCTCCTTGTTCGTGCGCAAAAACCTCACCAAAGCTTCTTCTTGTCTCGAGTCAAGGCCGGTTCCTATGGTGAAGGTGGCTCCTGAAGACCCGTCCTCGTTGACCGTCACCTGCTTGGTCTCCGCCTTCTCTTGGGTGAATAGTTGCTTCTTCTTGGTGGACGCGGTCTCCTTGGCCTCGGGCGCACCGACGCCGGCTAGCTGTGCCGCTGTCGCGGTCTTGAAGGCGAGCCTGAGAGCCGTCATGGCCTCCTTAGTGTCCCCCTTGATGGTGAGGACGCCCTTGCTCCCTGGCATCTTCATAAGGCTGTAGGCCGGGTGAGTCGCCGCCATGAACTGAGTGAGAGCCGGGTACCCGAGGATGGCGTTGTACGGGAGACCGATGCGGGCGATGTCAAAGTCCACTAGCTCGGTGCGATAGTTATCTCACGTGCCAAAGGTGACAGGGAGTAGGATCAGCCCCAGAGAGTGGGTAGCTCCACCACCCACGCCCACGAAGGGCTTGCTGAGGCCGAGCCGCTCGAGCAGCACATGAAGAAGGTTGAAGGTTTCTACGGAGAGTAAGTTGAGGCCGGCGCCGCCGTCGACAAGGGTCTTGGTAATGGCCATGTTGAAGATGGCCATGCAGAGCATCGAGAGCACCCCGGAGCCGGTGGTGGAGTCGGGGTGGTCTTCCGAGCCGAAGGTGAGGTCGGCCTCCGGCGCGGCCCAACCCGGCGGAGCCCCCGGGCGCCTGGTGGCTGCCCCAATCTGACGGAAGAAAGGTTTGACGTGGCAATCTGAAGGTGGTGCTTGAGAGCCACCCAGCAGTGTCACGACTGTGTGGTGCACCGGCACCACATAGAGCGCGGTGAAGAGGTCGGGGAGTTCCCCCAGGATGCCACCGTGGACCCCGAGAGGTTGAGCACCCAGGCGAGCGGTTTGCCGGCAAGGGCCATGGGGAATCAGTTGGCCATGATCTTGTCATCACCCCCGGCTTCGAGGACGGCCTCCTCGTACGCCAGCAAGAACGGCATCGGGTCTGCCGCGCCGTCGTAATGCGGCGGCATCTCTGGCTTGAACTTGGTTGGCCACCGCACTCGCCGCAGGGCGGGGGCCAGGGCTTGGTAGCCAGACTCCCTGTTGCTGGTGTCGGCCGCAGAGGTGGGTGGCGGGGCACCTCCCATGGGAGCGAAGTGCGCTGGCGTGGGGCACAGGTTGGTGGAGAGGTGCTCCGGCGCACCCCTACCTGGCGCGACAAATGTCGGATGTGGTGTTCCGTCTAACCCTTAAGGTTCGAACACTGGGGTGCGCGCGAAGTCTTTCCTTCCTGCCGATCTACGCTCTAGCTCGATAAGATCTTGCAGATGAACTCGACGAACTCACAACACAGGAAGACACGGGGTTTATACTGGTTCGGGCCACCGTTGTGGTGTAATAGCCTACTCCAGTGTGGTGGTGGTGGATTGCCTCTTGGGATGATGATGAACAGTACAAGGGAAGAACAGCCTCCTGAGGTTAAGGTGTTCTTGTGCGTATGAACTTGTGGTGTGTAGATTCCCTCAAGCTAAGATGAGATGCGCCCTCTACTATGGTGGCTAGCTCTACTTATATAGGCCCCGGTCCTCTTCCCAAATATTGAGCGGGAAGGGAGCCAACAATGGCGGGCTAATTTGAAGGGGGACAGCTAGTACAAGCTATCCTGACAAAAGGTAGTCTGCGCCTGTGAAAGGCTCTGGGGAGTCGCCGTCTTGGGCAACATGATGACCTCCTCCTTGCCGTCCGCCTGGTCTTGGTCTTGTTGCACCGAAATGGCACCCTTTGCCTGAGGCCTCGGTACTCCGCGGCTGCGCTTGCCTCCTTTGCACCGAAGGGGAAACAAGGACGCTGCGCGCTGGCGCTCGCCTAGCGCCCGCCTGGTGTCGATCGTCATGGATCACGTCATGAGAGTCTCATGAGGTTCACCCCGCCTTGATATCTCCGCTCCTCGTGAGCCTGCCTAGCTAGGCCACTCTAGAGAAGGTCTCGCGTCGTCCGCCTCGCGAGGGTCTGGGGTGCCTTGTTGACGAAGATGGGCCATACGGCCTGCTGCTTGGCCACACCATGGGCCGCAAGCAGGCAAGTCTGGGGACCCCCGTTCCCAGAACGCTGACATGAACAAAGCATTGGGAGGACGCCTGCGGTAGCCGCGCACTTGAGCTGATCTGCCGAACTGGACGTGATGGGGCACCTGGACCATCTGAGCAGGCGTGTGGCCTGAAGCTTGGGGAGAACTGCATTCACCCCACGAGCAAACTGTTTGAAGATACGCTGCGAGGCTGGGGCTTGAGCTCCGCCCAAGATGCAGGCGACAGCACGTGGCTCCTGGAAGCCCCAGCCCAGCCCCCTCGTTTTGATGGTGGTCGCCATTCCTTCTTGGTGGTGGCGGTAGTGGAGGAAGGCCAGCGCTGCCTTGAGGGCGAGCCTCATGAGGCTGGTCGTGCCACTCCTGGCGCGGGCAACGGTCGTCCCAACGTCCGCCACCATGTCCTCCTCCTCGGCCATAGCTCTTGACAGTCGCTAGTGTTGTGGGTGTGCAGGTTGTGGAAGGCGCAGAATGGTCGGCTGCCGTCAGAGAACGCTGAGATGATGGCCTCGTCGGTCACCTTGGGGATTTTGATGCACGCGCTGTTGAAGTGTTCGATGTACTTCTGCAGGGTTTCTCCTGTTTGTTGCTTGATGCGGCGCAGGTCACCCGTGACCGGTGAGCGGTCGCGCGTGCCCGGGAAGTTAGCGATGAAGCAGTTGCGCATCTCGTCCCAGGAGGAAATTGAGCCTGGAGGCAGGTTTAGGAGCCAGGAGCGGGGGCCATGGATACGTCCATTTTGCATCATGCTTTTATATCGATATTTATTGCATTATGGACTGTTATTTCACTTTATGTCACAATACTTATGGCTATTCTCTCTTATTTTACAAGGTTTACATAAGGAGGGAGAATGCCGGCAGCTGGAATTCTGGGCTGGAAAAGGAGCAAATATTAGAGACCTATTCTGCGCAACTCCAAAAGTCCTGAAACTCCATGGAATGTCTTAAAATAAATAAAGAAAAATCCTCGCCAAAGATGAAGGCCAGGGGGCCCACACCCTGCTCACGAGGGTGGGGGGCGCCCCCCTACCTCATGGGCCCCCTGGTGGCTCTCCGACGTCCATCTTCTCCTATATGAGGTCTTTCGATGAGAAAAAAATAAGGAAGAACTTTTCGGGACGAGACTCTGCCGCCACGAGGCGGAACCTTGGCGGATCCAATCTAGAGCTCTGCCAGAGCTGTTCTGCCAGGGATACTTCCCTCCCGGAGGGGGAAATCATCACCATCATCATCACCAACGCTCCTCTCATCGGGAGAGGGCAATCTCCATCAACATCTTCACCAGCACCATCTCATCTCCAAACCCTAGTTCGTATCTTGTTTCCAATTCTTGTCTCAAAGTCCGGGATTGGAGCTAGTAGGTTGCTAGTAGTGTTGATTACTCCTTGTAGTTGATGCTAGTTGGTTTATTTGGTGGAAGATCATATGTTCAGATCATATATGCATATTATTACCCCTCTGATTATGAACATGAATATGCTTTGTGAGTAATTACGTTTGTTCCTGAGGACAAGGGAGAAGTCTTTCTATGAGTAGTCATGTGAATTTGGTATTCGTTTGATATTTTGATAAGATGTATGTTGTCTAGCCTCTAGTGGTGTTATGTGAACGTCGACTACATAACACTTCACCATTATTTGGGCCTAGAGGAAGGCATTGGTAAGTAATAAGTAGATGATGGGTTGCTAGAGTGATAGAAGCTTAAACCCTAGTTTATGCGTTGCTTTGTAAGGGGCTGATTTGGATCCATATGTCTCATGCTATGGTTAGGTTTACCTTAATACGTTTGTTGTAGTTGCGGATACTTGCAATAGAGGTTAATCATAAGTGGGATGCTTGTTCAAGTAAGAACAACACCCAAGCACCGGTCCACCCACATATCAAATTATCAAAGTATTGAACGCGAATCATATGAACGTGATGAAAACTAGCTTGACGATATTGCCATGTGTCCTCGGGAGCGCTTTTCCTATTATAAGAGTTTGTTCCGGCTTGTCCTTTTCTACAAAAGGATTGGGCCACCTTGCTGCACTTTATTTACTTTTGTTACTTGTTGCTCGTTACAATCTATCTTATCACAAAACCATCTATTACCACTTATTTCAATACTTGAAGAGAATACCTTGCTGAAAACCGCTTATCATTTCCTTCTGCTCCTCGTTAGGTTCGACACTCTTACTTATCGAAAGGACTACGATAGATCCCCTATACTTGTGGGTCATCAAGTCTCTTTTCTGGCGCCGTTTCCGGGGAGTGTAGCGCCTTTGGTAGGTGGAATTTGGTAAGGAAAATTTTATATAGTGTGCTGAAATTTACTGTCACTTGTTACTATGGAAAGTAATTCTCTGAGGGGCCTGTTCGGGGTATCTTCACCCCGTCCAGTAGAGCAAAGAGTTGCTCCTCAACCTACTGAACCTATTGAAAATGAAACTCATTTTGAATTTCCTTCGGGTATGATGGAAAAATTGCTAGCTAACCCTTTACAGGAGATGGAACAAAGCATCCTGATGAGCACTTAATATATGTGGATGAAGTTTGTGGATTATTTAAGCTTGCAGGTATACCCGATGATGTTGCTAAGAAGAAGGTCTTCCCTTTATCTTTGAAGGGAGACACATTGATATGGTATAGGCTATGTGATGACATGAGATCATGGGACTATAAAAGATTGAAGCTGGAATTTCATCAAAAGTATTACCTTATGCATCTTGTTCATCATGGTCGCAATTATATATATAATTTCTGGCCTCGCAAAGGAGAAAGCATCGCTCAAGCTTGGGGGAGGCTTAAATCAATGATATATTCATGCCCCAATCATGAGCTCCCGAGAGAAATAAATATGCAAAGTTTTTATGCTCGGCTTTCTGAAAACAATCGCACCATGCTTGATACTTCTTGTGCTGGCTCTTTTATGATGAAGACTATTGAATTCAGATGGAATTTATTGGATAGAATTAAATGCAACTATGAAGATTGGGACCTCGACGAAGGTAAGGAGTCAGGTATGACACCTAAGTTTGATTGTGTTAAATATTTATGGATACCGATATTTTCCGTAAGTTTAGCACTAAATATGGACTTGACTCTGAGATAGTAGCTTCTTTCTGTGAATCTTTTGCTACTTATGTTGATCTCCCTAAGGAGAAGTGGTTTAAATATCATCCTCCCATAGAAGTAAAAGTAGCTGCACCTATTAAAGTTGAAGAAAAGACTGTCACTTATAATGATCCTATTGTTCCTACTTCTTATGTTGAGAAACCACCTTTCCCTTTTAGAATAAACGATCATGCTAAAGCTTCAACTGTTGTTCGTAAAAGCAATATTAGAACTTATACACCTCTGGGCAAGTTAAAGTAGAACCTAATATTGCTATTGTTAAAGATCTCTTGTCTGATAATATTGATGGGCATGTTATTCAGTTCGAAGGTGAAACTGCTAGAATTGCTAAACCTTGTGATAAAGATAAACATAGACCTGTGGTAGGCGTGCCTGTTATTTCTGTTAAAATAGGAGATCATTGTTATCATGGCTTATGTGATATGGGTGCTAGTGCTAGTGTTATACCGCATACTTTATATGAAGAAATTAAGAATGAAATTGCACCTGCTGTATTAGAAGATATTGATGTCACAATTAAACTTGCCAATAGAGATACTATTTCAGCGATGGGAATTATTAGAGATGTTGAAGTCTTGTGTGGGAAAACTAAATATCTTGCTGATTTTCTTGTTCTTGGTTCCCCACAAGATAGCTTTTGGCCCATTATATTTGGTAGACCCTTCTTAAATGCTGTCAATGCTACCATAGATTGCACAAAGAATGTTGTTACTGTTGGCCTGGATGATATGGTTCATGGGTTTAATTTGTCTAAATTTAGTAAACAACATCGCGAGGAAGAATTACCTAGTAAGGATGAAATTATTGGTCATGCTTCTATTGCCGTACCTCCTAGCGATCCTTTAGCACACTATTTGCTAGACCATGAAAATGATATGTTCATGAATGAAAGAAGGGAAATAGATGAAGTATTCTTTAAATAGGAACCTATTCTAAAACACAATCTTAGGGGATGCTCCTCCACCCAAGAGTGATCCCGTGTTTGAGCTTAAACTATTGCCTGATAATCTTAAATAAGCTTATCTTGATGAAAAGAAGATATATCCTGTTATTATTAGTGCTAACCTTTCAGAGCATGAAGAAGAAAGATTGTTGAAAACTCTGAAGAAGCATCGTGCTGCTATTGGATATACTCTTGATGATCTTAAGGGCATTAGTCCCACTCTATGTCAACATAAAATAAATTTGGAAGCAGATGCCAAACCAGTTCGTGATCCTCAACGACGTCTGAATCCTAAAATGAAAGAAGTGGTAAGAAAATAAATACTCAAGCTTCTGGAGGCAGGTATAATTTATCCCGTTGCTGATAGTGAGTGGGTAAGTCCTGTCTGTGTCCCTAAGAAGGGAGGTATTACTGTTGTTCCGAATTACAAAGATGAATTGATTCCACAAAGAATTATTACAGGTTATAGGATGGTAATTGATTTCCGCAAATTAAATAAAGCTACTAAGAAAGATCATTACCCCTTACCTTTTATTGATCAAATGCTAGAAAGATTATGCAAACATACACACTATTGTTTTCTAGATGGTTATTCTGGTTTCTCTCAAATACCTGTGTCAGCTAGAGATCAATCAAAGACTACTTTTACATGCCCTTTTGGTACTTTTGCTTATAGACGTATGCCTTTTGGTTTATGTAATGCACCTGCTACCTTTCAAAGATGCATGATGGCTATATTCTCTTTCTTTTGTGAAAAGATTTGTGAGGTTTTCATGGACGACTTTTCCGTCTATGGATCCTCTTTTGAAGATTGCTTGAGCAATCTTGATCGAGTTTTGCAAAGATGTGAAGAAACTAATCTTGTCTTGAATTGGGAAAAGTGCCACTTTATGGTTTATGAAGGTGTTGTCTTGGGGCATAAAGTTTCTGAAAGAGGTATTGAAGTTGATAAAGCCAAGGTCGATGCTATTGAAAAGATGCCATGTCCCAAGTACATCAAAGGTATAAGAAGTTTCCTTGGTCACGCCGCATTTTACAGGAGGTTCATTAAGGACTTCTCAAAAATTTCTTGGCCTCTGACTAATTTATTGCAAAAAGATATACCATTTGTCTTGGATGATGATTGTGTAGAAGCATTTAATACTTAAGAAAGCATTAGTCTCTGCACCTGTTGTTCAGCCACCTGATTGGAATTTACCCTTTGAAATTATGTGTGATGCTAGTGATTATGTTGTAGGTGCTATTCTAGGGCAAAGAGTTGATAAGAAATTAAATGTTATTCATTATGCTAGTAACACTCTAGACAATGCTCAAAGAAATTATGCTACTACAGAAAAAGAGCTTTTAGCAGTTGTATTTGCTTGTGATAAGTTCAGATCTTATATTGTTGATTCTAAAGTAACTATTCACACTGATCATGCTGCTATTAAATATCTTATGGAAAAGAAAGATGCTAAACCTAGACTTATTAGATGGGTTCTCTTGCTACAAGAATTTGATTTGAATATTCACTACTGGAATCAACTACTTTGCCATCTACCAGCTCTTTGCCGTCAGCTAGCGGATGGCAAAGAAGCTCTTTGCCATCAGCTACCTGAAAGCAGACGACAAAGAACAGGCTGATGGATGCTTGCAATAGAGGTTAATCATAAGTGGGATGCTTGTTCAAGTAACAACAGCACCCAAGCACCGGTCCACCCACATATCAAATTATCAAAGTATCGAACACGAATCATATGAACGTGATGAAAACTAGCTTGACGACATTCCCATGTGTCCTCGGGAGCACTTTTCCTATTATAAGAGTTTGTTCCGGCTTGTCCTTTGCTACAAAAGGATTGGGCCACCTTGCTGCACTTTATTTACTTTTGTTACTTGTTGCTCGTTACAATCTATCTTATCACAAAACTATCTGTTACCACTTATTTCAGTACTTGCAGAGAATACCTTGCTGAAAACCGCTTATCATTTCCTTCTGCTCCTTGTTGGGTTCGACACTCTTACTTATCGAAAGGACTACGATAGATCCCCTATACTTGTGGGTCATCAGCCTTCCTTGAGGGCCATGGGAAACTAGTTCGCCAAGACTTTCTCGTCGCCGTTGGCCGCCTTGATGCTCAGCTCGTAGAGATGCAGGAACTCCACGGGGTCCGGGGTGCTGTCGTAGGGAGGAGGCAGATCCGGCTTGAACTTACCTGGCCAGGTGACGCTATGCAGCTCAGGGGTGAAGGCGCGGCAGCCGGCCGTGGTCACCAGAGCCCGCCTTGGGGTGGAGCTTGGTCTTGGAGCCCACGTGCCGCTACGGCAAGCGGCGCGGGGCCTTGCCGCAGCAAACGATCATGGCGCGGTGGCACGAGGAGTGGTGGAGCGTTGACTTGCGGTTGATATGTCTCCAACGTATCTATAATTTTTGATTGCTCTATGCTATTATATTATCTTTTTGGATGTTAATGGGCTTTATTTTACACTTTTATATCATTTTGGGACTAACCTACTAACCGAAGGCCCAGCCCAAATTGCTGTATTTTTGCTTATTTTAGGGTTTTGAAGAAAAGTAATATCAAACGGAGTCCAAACGGAATAAACCTTCGGGAACGTGATTTTCTCAACAAACGTGATCCAGGAGACTTGCAGTGGCCATCAAGAAACAAGGGAGGAAGGCAGGGGCGCGCCTACCCCCTGGGCGCGCTCTCCACCCTCGTGGATCCTCCGTTGCTCCACCGACGTACTTCTTCCTCCTATATATATCCATGTACCCCCAAACATCCAGGAGCACCACGAAAACCTAATTCCACCGCCGCAACCTTATGTACCCGAGAGATCCCATCTTGGGGCCTTTTCCGGAGCTCTGCCGGAGGGGGCATTGATCACGGAAGGCCTCTACATCAACTCCATGGCCTCTCCGGTGATGTGTGAGTAGTTTACTTCAAACCGACGGGTCCATGGTTATTAGCTAGATGGCTTCTTCTCTCTCTTTGGATCTCAATACAAAGTTCTCCTTGATCTTCATGGAGATCTATTCGATGTAATCTTATTTTGCGGTGTGTTTGTCGAGATCCGTTGAATTGTGGGTTCATGATCTAGATTATCTATGAACAATATTTGATTCTCCTATGAATTCTTTTATGTATGATTGGTTTATCTTTGCAAGTCTCTTCGAATTATCAGTTTGGTTTGGCCCACTAGATTGATCTTTCTTCCAATGGGAGAAGTGCTTAGCTTTGGGTTCAATCTTGTGGTGCTCGATCCCAGTGACAGAAAGGGAACCGACACGTATTGTATTGTTGCCATCAAGGATAAAAAGATGGGGTTTATATCATATTGCATGAGTTTATCCCTCTACATCATGTCATCTTCCTTAAAGCATTACTCTGTTCTTATGAACTTAATACTCTAGATACATGCTGGATAGCGGTTGATGTGTGGAGTAATAGTAGTAGATGCAGAATCGTTTCGGTCTACTTGTCTCAGACGTGATGCCTATATACATGATCATACCTAGATATACTCATAACTATGCTCAATTCTATCAATTGCTCGACAGTAATTCGTTTACCCACCGTAATACTTATGCTCTTGAGAGAAGCCACTAGTGAAACCTATGGCCCCCGGGACTATCTTCCATCATATTAATCTTCCAACACTTAGTTATTTCCTTTGCCATTCATTATACTTTGCATCTTTATTTCTCTTTATCATAAAAATATCAAAAATATTATCTTATCATATCTATCATATCTCACTCTCGTAAGTGACCATGAAGGGCTTGACAACCCCTTTATCGCATTGGTTGCGAGGTTCTTATTTGTTTGTGTAGGTGTGTGGGACTTGAGAGTGATCTCCTACTGGAATGATACCTTGGTTTTCAAAAACTGAGGGAAATACTTATGCTACTTTGCTGCATCACCCTTTCCTCTTCAAGGGAAAACCAATGCAGTGCTCAAGAGGTAGCAGCGGTCGAGGGACTTCTTGGCAGCTTCTTTCTTCACGCGTGGGCGCTGGACGCGGTGGATCGCACCATGGAGCCGCGTGCCTTGTTGCTAGGGCGCCATCTTGATGCGGAGGTGGCGGAGGTGCTTCTTGATCCGCGTCGCCCGTGGCTGGCGGAGGGTGGGGTAGAGAGTGGGACGGCGCAGGGGAGCCCCCTGCGGCGCGGACGAGCTCGGTGATGCGGTCAAGCCAGTCATCATAGTCGTCGACCAGACAGAAGCACAAGAGCTCATGCGCCATGAGGAGCGCGGCCCATGTGTCCGCAGGAATGCGACGAGCATGAGATGACGAACTAGCGGGAGTTAGCGATTGAGTAGCGGTGCGGCCGTCCCGTCGCATCGAGGGGTGCAGCTAGGATGCTTGCTGCTCGTTCCCCGCCGGGCCAGTAGCGGCGTTGGCGGCAGGCGACGGGGAGCGATGGGGTGGCCCGCCGACGGGGGCTGTCTGAGCAATGCGGGTGGCAAGGGCAGCCCGGCGCTCGGTGCGGGCGCGGCGTGCGTCCGCCATGGAGACGATGAAGTGACGTGACGTGGAGTGGTGGAAAGGAAGCTTCGGCGCACCCCTACCTGGTGCGCCAAATGTCGGATCTCGGGTTCTGGCAAAACCCTTAAGGTTCAAATTCTCGGGTGCGCTCGAAGATTTATCCCCTACCGATCCACGCCCTGACTAGGCTAAGAACTTACGAACTAGCTCGACGAACTCGCAACACAAAGACACAAGATTTATACTGGTTCTGGCCACCGTTGTGGTGTAATACCCTACTCCAGTGTGGTGGTGGTGGATTGCCTCTAGGGCTCATGATGAACAGTACAAGGGGAAGAACAGCCTCCTGAGGTTGAGGTGTTCTTGTGCTCGGTGGATGTGTTGCCAAGATGTGTGGCTCTAAGCTGAGGTGAGGTCGATCTGCCTCTCTCTGGTTCGTCCACCCCTAGTTATGGTGGTGGGTAGGTCTATTTATAGAGGCCCTGGTCCTCTCCCCAAATATTGAGCGGTAAGGGATCCAACAACAGCCAATTTGAAAGGGGGCGGCTAGTACAAGCTATCCTGACAAAAGTGGTCTTCGCCCGCAAAAGGCTCTGGTGATGATGCCGTCTTGGGCTCCATGGTGACCTCCGTATTGCCATCCTTCTGGTATTGTTCTCATTGCACCAATATGGAAACCTTTGCTTGATGCCTCGGTACTCCGCGCCTGCACTTGCCCCCTTAGCACCAAAGAGGAAACAAGGACACTGCGCGCGCTGGCGCCCGCCTAGCACCCTCCTGGTCTCGATCATCATGGCTCACATCACGAGAACCTCGCGAGGTTTGCCTGGCCTTGAACTCTCCGCCCCTCATGAGCCGACCTGGTGAGGCCGCTCGTGAGGAGGTCTTGTGTCGTCTGCCTCGCGAGGCTTGGCCCCTCGCGAGGGTCTTGATTCCTTGTTGATGAAGTTGGGTCGTACGGACCTGCTAGCAAAGCCATGCCGTGGGACGCAGGAAGGCAATTCTAGGGACCCCCGTTCCCAGAACACCGACACAAGCCAATACACACAATAGCCCAAATGGCGGGGTTATGTCCAAGAATATGTATTTTCATCTTATGCTTCCAACTAGAAAAATTAGTACCATCAAAGTAAGGACCTCTACGGTGGTAATTTCCCTCACTAGACGCCATACTCTCCTAGGTTGTGAAACCAAGGCTGTGATCACCAAACGCTATGAAAATCAAGGCAAAAGGGGACCAAAGCTTTGATACCATTGTAGGATCGAAAGTATGTTAGAGGGGGTGATTAGACTACGTGACCAAATAAAAATATAGCCTTTTCCCAATTTTAAGTCTTGGCAGATTTTAGCAACTTAGCAATAGTTAAGCAATCAACCAACACATAAGAGTGTAAGAGTATAGCAGCAGAAGGAAAACATTGCACACGAAGGTAAAGAGAGGAGTTTGGAGGGAGCAAACACAATGTAGACATGGAGATTTTTGGTGTGGTTCCGATAGGTGGTGCTATTGTACATCCACGTTGGTGGAGACATCAACCCACAAATGGTAATGGTTGCGTGAGTCCACGAAGGGTCCACGAAGAAGCAAGCTTGTTTATCCCACCATGGCCATCGCCCATGAAGGATCTTTATCGGCGAACCGTATAACAACATACGTCATTCCCTTTGTCATCGGTATGTTACTTGCCCGAGATTTGATCGACAGTATCCTCATACATAGTTCAATCTCGTTACCGGCAAGTCTCCTTACCCGTTCAGTAATGCATGATCCTATAACTAACTCATTAGTCACATTGCTTACAAGGCTTAAAGTGATGTGCATTACCGAGAGGTCCCAGAAATACCTCTCCAATACACGGAGTGAAAAGTCCTAATCTCGATCTATGCGAACCCAACAAACACCTTCGGAGATACCTGTAGAGCATATTTATAATCACCCAGTTACGTTGTGATGTTTGATAGCACACAAGGTATTCCTTCGGTATCCGGGAGTTGCATGATCTCATAGTCAAAAGAATATGTATATGACATGAAGAAAGCAATAGCAATAAAACTGAACGATCATTATGCTCAGCTAATAGATGGGTCTTGTCCATCACATCATTCTCCTAATGATGTGATCCCATTCATCAAATGGCAACTCATGTCTATGGTTAGGAAACTTAACCATCTTTGATCAACGAACTAGTCTAGTAGAGGCTCACTAGGGACACTGTGTTTTGTCTATGTATCCACACATGTATCAAGTTTCTGGTTAATACAATTCTAGCATGAATAATAAACATTTATCATGATACAAGGAAATATAAATAACAACTTTATTTTTTCCTCTAGGGCATATTTCCTTCAGTCTCCCACTTGCACTAGAGTCACTAATCTAGTTCACATCGTCATGTGATTTAACAACAATAGTTCACATCTTTATGTGATTAGTTCACATCGCCATGTGACTAATACCCAAAGGGTTTTACTAGAGTCAATAATCTAGTTCACACCGCTATGTGATTAACACCCAAAGAGTACTAAGGTGTGATCATTGTTGAGGAAATCGTAAACTGGTAGCTGCTCGGTCGGCTAGTGAGTAGGGGATTAATAGGCTAATCAGCAAGTTAATCGACCATTTAATCAATTAATCGGCCGATTTATCGGGTAATCGGCTACTCGAGGACCCTATGTGTAGGGATTAATCGGCAAGTTAACTGGTTAATCGGATGAATTCTTGAACAGGGGGTGTGATCATGTTTTGCTTGTGAGAGAAGCTTAGTCAATGGGTTTGTCAAATTCAGAGCCGTATATATTTTGCAAATTCTCTATGTCTACAATGCTCTGCATGGAGCTAATCTAGCTAATTGCTCCCACTTTCAATATGCATCCAGATTGAGACTTAGAGTCATCCGGATCGGTGTAAAATCTTGCATCGTCGTAACTCTTTACGATGAACTCTTTATCACCTCCATAACAAAGAAATATCTCCTTAGTCTTCTAAGGATAATTTTGATCACCGTCCAGTGATCCACTCCTGGATCAATACCGTACCCCCTTGCCAAACTCATGGCAAGGTACACAGTAGGTATGGTACACAACATAGCATACTTTATAGAATCTATGGTTCGTAGGTTCGTCATCGTCAAGTAACATGACCTCCAGAATAGGATTACTGTACCACTCTTGTGCGGATCGTACTCTGGTCGACCTACGAGGTTTGGTATTAACTTGATCTGAAGTTCCATGATCATCATCATTAACTTCCTCACTAATTTGTGTAGTAATCACTGGAACTGATTGTCAGGACCCTGATTCCAACTCACATCGATCTAGCTGGTAACACCTCATATCACTTTGCAGCCTCACGCACGGTATCCCCATGGGTGTCGCCTTACCATGGCCCGGGACTGTTTGCGCCTTTTGGCTAACGTATATGATAGTGTCGCTAGCATCCATATGACAGAGAACCCGGGCCGATATGGCTAGTCGTGAACCCAAAGCGGCACAGACCTATGGGGACAGGCATACATGAATCACATCGAGCATGTCGGTCATCAGTGTGTGAATCCGGGCTGTAGCACTGGGCTAACAGGACTCCAGGGAACCCAGGCTGTAGCAGGCTAGGCAGGACTTCGGATGTCACCGCATGACATTTCCCCGAAGGGACGAACATAGGAACGAAGTGAAACACATGCCAGCCAGTCAAGTGTCCTGAGCAGTAGTGCTGTGCTAGTAGGACTCCGGTGAACCGGGCTGTAGCGGACTACTATGGCTCAAGGAGCACTAGACTACATTTCCCCATAAGAGAGGCTGCCAAGGATAAACAACTAGATTGTCGGATCCCACACATACCAAGCATATCAATCATACACACAATATGCTCGATATGTGCAAATACAACATGGCATCACAACAAAACTCTACAACTCAAGTACTTTATTTAAAAGCTTCGGAGAGCCATACATAACATGTTTATACAGGTAGGGGTCACAAGACCTGACACTCAAGTCATACAAGCATACAAGCACATGCGAAAGCAAATAAGTCTGGGTACAGACACTAGAAAGAAAGAAGGCTTGTCGAAGCCTGACTATCTACATAGGGCCCTCCATGGCCAGAATCACCACCTGGGTGGGAAGTTACTCATCGACGTTGAGGTCTACATAAAACCCATCGGAGGGGGCGGTGTTGTCGTCTAAAAACAGTAATTAAAGCAACATGAGTACAAAGGTACTCAGCGAGTCTTAGAACAGATCCTACTATACATGCTCATTCTCAAGAAGGTGGTGGAGTTATTGCAACAAGCCAGCTTTGACTCTTGGCTAAGCTATCCTATGAGACACCACTGTAAAATATTTTTTGCACACGAGTCCACTAATCAGGAACACAATACTCTACCGGGGATCCTCCCTCGTCATCCTACGAGAGGGCCATCCTCGATACTCACACTTATCTTGAGTCTTTTAGTAGTAACCATTAACTTGTCTATGAACTGTATAGGCAACCAAGTAGTCCTTTACCGCGGATGCAGCTATTCGAATAGATGATGTTAACCCTGCAGGGGTGTACTTCTTCATACACGCTCTCACCACTTATCGTCGTTTACACGACATGTACTCGGCAATCTTCAAGCGGAAGACCAACGAGGGTGTCGGCCACGGCCTACCTAAACACTCAAGTCTCTAGTCCAGGTTTATCGCCTATCCAGGTTCCATCCGCAGGGAGTCCGGCCGAGGTTTCCACATACGGCCCCGAACGATGTGTACAGGGTCTCGAGACGCCAAACGGGGGCCCGGCATACCCGGCCATGGTGTATCTACCGCATCATAGCCCACCCCTAGGGTCAGCGCTATGCACGGCCGCCAACACATAACCTACAAACACCAGAGACTAGTTGCAACTCCTGGACAGAGTACTAGGGTGATTAAGAAGCCAAGAGGGTCCATTGGTTTCGGGCCCAATGTATGGTAGTAACTGATTCTTAAATCACACATACAGATCTCAGTTCTTAGGGACGACCTCAATGAAACAACCCACCATGTACTCCTACATGGCCTCTCATCGATACCTTTACCAAATCATGTTCAACACATCCCTCACATTACCGACGTAATCATTTCACTCTAGCCCATCACCCAGATGTACCAGACCTAACACAACTCTAAGCATAGCAGGCATAGCAAGGTAGGAAACACATACATGGCTCAATCAACTCCTACACATGCTAGTGGGTTTCATCTAGTTACTGTGGCAATGACAGGTCATGCAGAGGATAAGGTTTCAACTACCGTAGCACACAGCAGTTTGAAACGTTGTTGTCTTAATGCAGTAAATGAGAGTAGAAGCGAGAACATGGGATTGTATCGATATGATCAATGGGGGTGCTTGCCTGATGGAGTAGTAGTAGGGTACTGCCCTTCAGTTGGATACTCGGAGATATCCTCGGAGGCAGAACCTACCACGAAAGACACCACAGAACACAATAATCACATGGGAATATGCAACAATATGGTCCATGCTATGACATGGCAATATGAGGTGTCCTGCCTAATGCAATGTGAAACAAGTTGGTTTGGGTCCATTTTAATCAAAGATTCAAATGGAAGCTTATGTTCTTATGCATTATAAGTGTATTAGCTTGTTTCACCTAAACAGCAAGGTTTAAGTGTTTTGTCATGCATGAATCCATTACAGATGGAAATATTGAATTTTTCTGATCAAATTTCATATATAAATCTTTGCATTTGGACTTACAGATTAAAAGTAATGAATTTTCGAAGTTTGTAATATTTTCTGGAATTTCCTATCTAAGAATAATTCCAGTAAATGATTTATTGCCTCAGCACTAGGTCATGCCGACGTCAGCAGGTCAACAGGCACCGTCCAGGTCAAACCTGACCAGTGGGACCCACTGGTCAGTGACTATCCTAACTAACCAGGTTAATTAACATTAATCTAATCGTAACCTTGGTTAGTTAAGGGCCTGGAGCCACATGTTAGTGACATAGAGTTAGTTAGCGAGGTCATTAACCCCTAACAGTGTGATTAGCACTAACTAAAAACTAAACTATTTTAGTTAGGGGCCGGCCCCACATGTCATTGACTCAGGCGAGAGGTCAAACTGCGGTCAACCCGGGTCAAACACATCGGCGACTTGACGCCGGCGAGGCAAGTAGCGGCGGCGAGGCTTGGGATTCACCTACAAGGCGCCGTTTGGCACGCGGAGCATAGCTACGCGACGCGGACGCTCGTCCGCATCCAACCGTGGTGTTGGCGTGGCCGGGGAGTGGCCGGAGTGGCACCGATGACAAGCTCGGTGGCGGCCGAAGCTCGGGTGCAGGTGGAGATGGGGCTGTGGTGCGCAAAAAAGCGCGCCGAGGTGCTACGGGGGCTCTACGCGATGCGGGGAGCGCTTTGGGCGCATGCCCGGGACCAAATGGTCACCGGAGCATCGCTTGCGACGAGCACGGGCAGTGGCTCGTGCGGGTGAGCATGGTGCAGTCGCTATGGTGCACGAGGGGGAAAATGGAGAGGGGGAGAAGGATCAGTGGCTCACTGCAAGTGCAGGGGAGCGAACGGTGAGCTCGGGGAGGGGCTGGAACGAGCAGGGCGGCGAGGGGGATCTCCGGCGATGGCGGATCGGGACGGACTTGGTGCAGTGTCTCCGGGGTGAGCGAGCGCTCGGGGATCGGTCGAGGCGAAGCAATGGACGACGGCGGAGCTTGTTGGCACGACGAGGCGACAAGGGGACGGCGGTGGCTGCAGGTTTCACGACGGCGCGGGCGCGGCTGCGTCGTCCATGGCGTCGAGGGAGCGAGGGAGAGAGCAGGGGCGAGTGTGAGGTGTCAGGCAGACCGGGGCGACACCGAGGAGGCGTTCGCGGCATCGAGGCGGTGGCCAGGCGAAGCAGACGAGCAGGGAGGTGGCGTGGCGATCTCGGGTGCGTGCATCGTGTCCCTCCTCTGGCTACTGGCAGAGGTAGGCGATGACTGGCACGGGCAAGCACAGTGCTGGGCCGGCCAGTGGGCTGCCAGGTGGGCTGTGCCAGGTTAGTTCATTTCTCTCTCTTTTTCTGTTTTTTATTTATTCTGTTATTTCTATAACTTCAGGGCTTTATTTAAAATGCTAGGGCATTTCCAAAAATCATAAAACTAATCAAGGCTACTGCTTAGAATATATCCAATAGTAAACATTTTAGTTTATGATTATTTGAGCATTTAAAATATTTTATAGCATTTAAATGCCCAAATGCAAATACTATATGAATTAATCCAGTGACCTTAAGATGTCCTAGAAAAATGTGCACCATTTTTGTCAAAGGTTTTAAACCAAATAAAAAAGGGTGGACTTTTTAGAAGGGCATTTCAGGTTCATTGAAAAAGTTTTTAGTAAACCCTAGTTGTTCCAGGGGGGTGCTGGGGGTTCTGTCATCCCCATTTCAGTTTTCTGGGAATTTAAACATGATGCAATCACTCTAATGCATGAACTATCTAGGGTGTGACAACTCACCCCCACTCAAAAGAATCTCGTCCTGAGATTTAGGATCTGTTGGGAAGAAGGTGGGGTACTTGAGTCCTGAGATTTAGGATCCCTTTCCCAAGTGGCTTCTTTTTTGGAATGGTGTGACCATTGAACCTTCAGAAACTTGATGTTATGGCATCGAGTGGTACGCTCGGCTTGATCAAGGATACGAACGGGATATTCCCGATATGAGAGATTATCTTGTAGATCAAGCGTTTCGTGGTCCACTCCACGGATAGGATCCGCGAAGCAACGCCTGAGTTGAGAAACATGGAAGACATCGTGGACTCTGGAAAGATGCGGAGGTGGTTCCAACTGGTAGGCAACTTCTCCTCGTTTGGCAAGAATGCGAAAGGCTCCAATGTAACGAGGAGCCAATTTGCTTTTGATACCGAAACGATGGGTTCCCTTTAATGGAGTAACCCGGAGGTAAGCCTTCTCGCCAACTTCATAAGTCATGAGCTTATGTTTACGGTCATATTGGCTCTTTTGACGAGATTGGGCTGTTTTCAATTTATCACGAATAATGCAAACCTGATCTTCTGCTTCCTGAATCATATCCGGGACAAAGAGTTGTCTTTCCCCGGTTTCTGACCAGTTAAGAGGCGTTCGACATTTTCGTCCATGGAGAACTTCGAAAGGAGCTTTGCCCAAGCTAGCTTGATAACTATTGTTATAAGCAAACTCCGCGAATGGAAGGCATTTCTCCCAATCCATTCTGAATGAGATGACAGAAGCTCGGAGCATATCCTCCAGGATTTGATTTACTCGCTCTACTTGACCACTTGATTGGGGGTGGAAGGCGGTGCTAAAAGAGAGACGAGTTCCCATAGCATTTTGGAAACTTTCAAAAAATTGAGAGGTGAAGAGACTCCCACAGTCTGAGTTAATTTCCAATGGGACACCATGAAGGGACACTATTCGGGAGATGTATAGGTCAGCTAGCTGGCTAGTGGTGATACTCTCACGAACAGGTTGAAAGTGGGCCACCTTGGAAACACGATCGATCACGACGAAGATGGCATTATTCCCTCTCTTGGTCCTGGGAAACCCAGTAATGAAATCCATACTGATTTTATCACGTTTCCACTCAGGAATAGCCAAAGGTTGAAGGGTGCCATCAGGCCGTTGATGCTCTTCTTTAACACGACGACAGACATCACAACTAGCAATGTATTGAGCAATTTCTTTCTTCATCCTAGTCAACAAAAACCTCTAGAGTAGGTCTTGATACATTTTAGTACTACCGGGATGAATGGCGAGAGGGGATTCATGAGCTTCCTTAAGAATCAACCGCCTCAGGTTTCGTGCTTTGGGAACCACTAAGCGGTTTCCAAAGTATACGACACCTTGATCATCAACGGAGAAACAATTCGCGACTCCTTTCTTAATGTTTCTCTTAATACAGGAGATTCCCGGATCTACCTTCTGTGCCTTGATGATCGGATCCGTAAGGGTAGGTTTCGCCACTAGGGTGAATAGGAATCCTTGAGGAACAATGTGATGGTTAAGCTTACGAAATTCCTCGTGGAGAAGTGGTTGACTTTGTTGTAACATCAGGTTGTTGCAATAAGATTTACGACTTAGCGCATCAGCCATGACATTGGCTTTGCTCGGGGTGTAAGTTATTCCTAAGTAGTAATCCGAGATCAACTCGACCCAACGTCTTTGCCTGAGATTCAAATCCAGTTGGGTGAAGATATACTTCAAACTTTGGTGATCGGTAAAGATCTCGCAACGATTACCCAGAAGGTAATGTCGCCACGTTTTAAGTGCATGGACGACAGCTGCAAGCTCTAGAACATGTGTGGGATAGTTTTCCTCATGGGGTGTAATTGCCGTGAAGCATAGGCAATTACTTGACGATCTTGCATGAGTATGCAACCTAGCCCTTGTCGTGAGGCGTCGCAATAGATAATAAAGTCCTTGGAGAAATCTGGTGGTACCAGTACGGGAGCAGTTGTCAAGCGTCTTTTCAGTTCCTGAAAGCTGAACTCGCACTGTGGGGTCCACTCGAACTTTTTATCTTTCTTGAGGAGTTCGGTTAGAGGTTTAGAAACCTTGGAGAAATTCTCGACGAAGCGGCGACAATAGCTCGCTAAGCCAAGGAAGCTCCGAACTTGCTTGACCGTTTCAGGTGGAGTCCAATCAAGGATGGCTTGAACTCGCTCAGGATTGATAGCAATACCCTTACCAGAGATTACATGGCCTAGATAGGTCACTTCTGGCAACCAAACTTCACACTTGGAGAATTTGGCATAAAGGCGATGCTCTCGAAGTGTCATCAATACCAGCCTTAGATGGTCGGCATGTTCCTCCTCACTCTTGGAGTAGATGAGTATATCATCGAGGTATACTACGACGAATTTATCCAAATACTCCATGAAGACCGAGTTCATTAACCAAGAGAAGGTGGCTGGGGCATTGGTTAAACCGAAGGACATAATGGTGTACTCGTATTGGCCATAACGAGTAACAAAGGCCGTTTTGGGAATGTCCCCATTTCAGATTTTGATTTGATGGTAGCCCAACCTCAAATCCATCTTGGAAAAGACTGAGGATCCACCGAGTTGATCATACAGATCGTTGATCCTCGGAAGCGGATACTTGTTCTTGATAGTGACCAAGTTGACAGGTCGGTAATCTACAACCATCCGATCCGTTCCATCCTTCTTCTTAACGAAGAGGACGGGACAAGCCCAAGGACAGGAACTAGGACGGATGAAACACTTTTTCAAGGACTCATCGAGTTGGTTCTTAAGCTCGGCTAGTTCTAAGGGTGCCATCTTATAAGGTCTTATAGAAATTGGGACGGTTCCTGGAACAAGGTCTATCACAAACTCGACATCCCTGTTAGGTGGAACACCTGGCAGTTCTTCTGGAAAGACATCCGGAATGTCTCGGACTACCGGAATATCTTCAAGGTCTGGAAGGGGGTTGGCATTTAGTGAGTAAAGCTGGCGCTTGGCCACTCAAGTTAAGACATTGACTGTCTTGCCCGATGGGTGAGTAAGTTGAACGGTTCTAGTGGCACAATCAATCTTGGCATAATGAGCTGACATCCAGTCCATACCCAAGATGATGTTTATGTCCGAGGACTTGAGAGCTATTAAGGATGCATGGAAGACAAGTCTATCGACAAGAATTTCATTCCCATGGCTTACTCTGGAGGTTTGCCACCTAGAGCCAGGGGTTTGAAATTCCATGGTAGTGGGCATGTCACAGAATGTCGTGTTATGCAATCGAGCATAGCTCTCAGATATGAATGAATGAGATGCTCCAGTATCGAAAAGAATAGATGCCGGATGGCAATTAACAAGGAGCGTACCAAGGATGACGTTAGGATCCTCATGAGCCTCCTCAGCTGAGACATAGTTGACATGGCCACGTGCAGTGGTGGCTGGCTTGGCGTAGAAGCTCTTTCCCGCTGGCTTACCACGGCCAACGGACTTTCTAGACTGGTTGGGGTTGTTGTTCTGGGGACACTCTCGGCTGTAGTGACCCGGCTCTCCACACTTGAAACATGTCACAAACATTGGGGCGTGGAGCAGCACTTGCAGCGGGGCCACCATAGGGTTTAGGCGGTGCAAACTGCTGGTTGGGGCGAGACGCCTCAAAGGATGGCCTCGGAATGAACCTGGGTGGCAGAGCTGTGCTTGGAATCCACACCCGGCGTTTCTGAGATCCAGAGCCAGATGAAGAGCCAAAATCACGAGAGTGCTTGCGTGAAGCGTCATAGTCAAACTGGCCTGTCTCAGCACTGATGGCTTTATTGACCAACTTCTGGAAGGAGGTGCACTCGTGCAGACGAAGATCACGGCGAAGCTCGGGGCTAAGTCCCTTGCGGAACCTTGCCTGCTTCTTAGCGTCGGTGGATACCTCTTCAGGAGCATATCGTGCCAGATTCCCAAATTCACGACTATATGCATCCATAGTCAGTCTGCCTTGGGTAAAATTGCAGAACTCTTCCTTCTTACGATCTATGAGACCTTCCGGGATGTGATGCTCACGGAAAGCCTCACTGAATTCAGCCCAAGTAGTGATTTGGCCGACCGGGCGCATAGCCTCAAAGTTTTCCCACCGAAGGCTAGCAGGGCCATCGAGGTGATAGGCAGCATAGGTAACCTTATCAGCTTCGGCTACGTTGGCAGAACGTAGCTTGTGGGTGATGCTGCGAAGCCAGTCATCCGCGTCGAGGGGCTCGATGAAATGATTAAACTTTGGTGGGTATAACTTGATAAAGTCATTGATTGACACCAAGTCATTTCGCTGTTGACGTGCAGTGTTCTGCTCAATCCGCTCCAGCAAGCGGTTGGTCTCACACTTGTTTCTTTCTGCCTCCAGCATAACTTCGGCCAGAGAAGGCGGGTGAGGCCGATTTTCACCCCTAGCTGCACTGGCTTCTCCCTACTCCGGGGCAGCAGGGTTGCTGTGGGTGTTGACCATCCTAGGAAAAACAAGACAACGGTTTAGAGAAGGATGGCACAAAATTGGCAAGGAAGTGCAGAATGTAATGGATAACATGGAATGCTAAGATGTTCATTGCACGACATGGTAATTAGAAACTGCCATATATACACCATTGGTCATACACACCATACATAGTTTAGTACAAGCCCAGGCTAGACTACAACTACGGTGAAAGACATTACATCTCATTGGCGGCATTCCAAGCTCCTATACATTATTTTTCTGCACCTCTGGAGCATGATACACATGAAGTCGTATCCCACGGTCACGCAGGACTGTGGAGAATACAACTATTACAGTACTAGTGAAACTACTACTAGCTCAGACGACTCCGTAGTAATCCTCATAAAAGTCACCACCAAAGCCTGGAAGTGGAACATGATCATCTGGGAACAGACGGTCCTGCGGAGCCTACGGACCATAGGGACTCGGATGTGGCCTTGGTCCCACAGACGGTGCCAGACGAGGACCACAAGGAGGGGTGATGCCTCCTACATCACGCCACTCCATACTATCTGGCAATCCAGACCGCATAGGGTACAGGTCCCTCAGGTCCATTTATCCTGCCTGCACAACAGGTGCAAACCGAGTCAAAGTGGCCCAGTGATAAGAAAGAGAGTGGAAAAGCTCCATATGCAAGGCCCGATTTTCACGGTCCTTATCCTCGAGCATCTCGGCAGTGGTGCAGAGTAGTGACTTCTCATGTGTAGACTCATAGTACAAACCCTGATTATACCCCTGCACTCCAGGGAGTGAGGCTGGCATGTAGCGGAAATCACTGTTCTGAAGCAAGGCAGTCCTAGCTCGAATGATAGTCATCATTGAGTAAGCTGCATCCTGCACAGACATCTCAATAGTGACCCCATGTCCATAGGAGCAGTGAAGGGGTTCAGTGGCTCCAGGATAAGAGGGATATATCCTAACGGTACAAAGGTACTAGCTCTGGTTGAAGTCTCGGAACTGCTCCTCGACGGTATATTCTGGATACCAACGATATCCTGTCTCGACCATCACTCGAACCAACATAGCCGTGTGACCGGGTACATCGAGGCACCAGGTCAGACAAACCACTTGGTTCTGGGAACGGGTGGCCATCTAAAAGCACAGAATAATGCAAAGGCATTAGAATTTCCTAGGAGAAATCGGACAGCATAACGGCTGTAAATGCTCAGAAAAAGATTTGAGACATCCACAACAGTTTGCAATACCACACAACAACATCATATCAATGTTCTGGTTCAACTGACAACATACTAAAATTAGTAGAAATTGTACTGAGGCTTGTAACAACAATCCTATAAGCTAGCATGGATTAGTAGCACCTGAACCTGATAGAGAGAAGAGAGCCTAGTCCTTATCCCACGTAGAATAAGAAGAGAATGACTCAGATCAGAGGGCATAAGGTATAGGAGTAAAAGAGCCTTACGTTCCCTCCCACAATCAATTCCCCTACATATAACTAAAGCATTTCTAGACTCGACATTGACCAGTTTGGCTCAACGAACCTACAGGCGGTCCAGCTCTGATGCCAACGCTGTCAGGACCCTGATTCCAAGTCACATCGATCTAGCTGGTAACACCTCATATCACTTTGCAGCCTCACGCACGGTATCCCCACGGGTGTCGCCTTACCATGGCACGGGACCGTTTGCACCTTTTGGCTCACGTATATGATAGTGTCGCTAGCATCCATATGATAGAGAACCCGGGCCGACATGGTTAGTCGTGAACCCAGAGCGGCACAGACCTATGGGGACAGGCATACATGAATCACATCGAGCATGTTGGTCATCAGCGTGTGAATCCGGGCTGTAGCACTGGGCTAACAGGACACCGGGGAACCCGGTCTGTAGCAGGCTAGGCAGGACTCCGTATGTAACCGCGTGACATTTCCCCGAAGGGACAAACATAGGAACAAAGTGAAACACATGCTGGCCAGTCAAGTGTCCTGAGCAGTAGTGCTGGGCTAGCAGGACTCCGGTGAACCGGGCTGTAGCGGACTACTATGGCTCAAGGAGCACTAGACGACATTTCCCCGTAAGAGAGGCTGCCAGGGATAAAAAACTAGATTGTCGGATCCCACACATACCAATCATTTCAATCATACACACAATATGCTCGATATGTGCAAATACAACATGGCATCACAACAAAACTCTAGAACTCAAGTACTTTATTTAAAAGCTCCGGAGAGCCATACATAACATGTTCATACAGGTAGGGGTCACAAGACCCGACACTCAAGTCATACAAGCATACAAGCACATGCAGAAGCAAATAAGTCTGGGTAAAGACACTAGAAAGAAAGAAGGCTTGTCGAAGCCTGACTATCTACATAGGGCCCTCCATGGCCAGAATCACCACCTGGGTGGCAAGTTACTCATCGACGTCGAGGTCTACATAAAACCCATCGGAGGGGCGGTGTTGTCGTCTGAAAACAGTAATTAAAGCAACATGAGTACAAAGGTACTCAGCAAGTCTTACAACAGATCCTACTATACATGCTTATTCTCAAGAAGGTGGTGGAGTTATTGTAGCAAACCAGCTTTGACTCTTGGCTAAGCTATCCAACGAGACACCACTGTAAAATAGTTTTAGCACGCGAGTCCACTAATCACAAACACAATACTCTACTAGGGATCCTCCCTCGTCATCCTACGAGAGGGCCATCCTCGATACTCACACTTATCTTGAGTCTTTTAGTAGTAACAATTATCTTGAGTCTTTTACCGCGGACGTGGCTATTCGAATAGATGATGTTAACCCGGCAGGGGAGTACTTCTTCATACATGCTCTCACCACTTATCGTCATTTACACGACATGTACTCGGCAACCTTCAAGCGGAAGCCCAACGAGGGTGTCGGCCACGGCCTACCTAAACACTCAAGTCTCTAGTCCAGGTTTATCGCCTATCCAGGTTCCATCTGCAGGGAGTCCGGCCGAGGTTTCCACATACGGCCCCGAACAATGTGTATAGGGTCCTGAGACGCCAAATGGGCGCCCGGCATACCCGGCCACGGTGTATCTACCGCATCATAGCCCACCCCTAGGGTCAGCGCTACGCACGGCCACCAACACATAACCTACAAACACCAAAGACTAGTTGCAACTCCTGGACAGAGTACTAGGGTGATTAAGATGCCGAGAGGGTCCATTGGTGTCGGGCCCAATGTATGGTAGTGACTGATTGTTAAACCACACATACAGATCTTAGTTCTTAGGGACGGCCTCAATGAAACAACCCACCATGTACTCCTACATGGCCTCTCATTGATACCTTTACCAAATCATGTTCAAAACATCCCTCACATTACCGACGTAATCATCTCACTCTAGCCCATCACCCAGATGAACCAGACCTGACACAACTCTAAGCATAGCAGGCATGGCAAGGTAGGAAACACATACATGGCTCAATCAACTCCTACACATGCTAGTGGGTTTCATCTAATTACTGTGGCAATGACAGGTCATGCAGAGGATAAGGGTTCAACTACCGTAGCACATAGCAGTTCGAAACGTTGTTGTCTTAATGCAGTAAATGAGAGCAGAAGCGAGAACATGGGATTGTATCGATATGATCATGGGGCTGCTTGCCTGATGGAGTAGTAGTAGGGTACCGCCCTTCTGTTGGATACTCGGAGATATCCTCGGAGGCAGAACCTACCACAAAAGACACCACATGACACAATCGTTACGTGGCAATATGCAACAATATGATTCATGCTATGACATGGCAATATGAGCTGTCCTGCCTAATGGAATGTGAAACAAGTTGGTTTGGGTCCATTTGAATCAAAGATTCAAATGGAAGCTTATGTTCTTATGCATTATAAGTGTATTAGCTTGTTTCACCTAAACAGCAAGGTCAAATTGTTTTGTCACGCATGGAACCATTACAGATGGAAAGATTGAATTTTTCTGATCAAATTTCATATATAAACTTTGCATTTGGAGTTACAGATTAAAAGTTATGAATTTTTTAAGTTTGTAACATTTTCTGAAATTTCCTATATAAGAATAATTCCAGTAAATGATTTACTCCGTCAGCACTAGGTCATGCTGATGTCAGCAGGTCAACAGGCGCCGTCCAGGTCAAACCTAACCAGTGGGACCCACTGGTCAGTGACTATCCTACCTAACCAGGTTAATTAACATTAATTTAATCCTAACCTAGGTTAGTTAAGGGCCTGGGGCCACATGTCAGTGACACAGAGTTAGTTAGCGAGGTCATTAACCCCTAACAGTGTGATTAGCACTAACTAAAAACTAAACTATTTTAGTTAGGGGCCGGCCCCACATGTCATTGACTCAGGCGAGAGGTCAAACTGGGGTCAATCCGGGTCAAACCCACCAGCGACTTGACGTCGACGAGGCCAGTCGCGGCGGCGAGGCTCGGGATTCACCTACAAGGCGCCGTTTTCCGCGCGGAGCATAGCTACGCGACGCGGATGCTCGTCCGCATCCAACCGTGGTGTTGGCGCGACCGGGGAGTGCCCGGAGTGGCGCCGGCGATGAGCTCGGCGGCGGCTGAAGCTCGGGTGTAGGTGGGGATGGGGTTGTGGTGTGCAAAAGAGCGCGGCGAGGTGCTACGGGGGTTCTACGCGATGTGGGGAGAGTGTTGGGCACATGCCCGGGACCAAATGGTCACCGGAGCATCGCCGGCGACGAGCGCGGGCGGTGGCGCGTGCAGGTGAGCATGGTGCAGTCGCTATGGTGCACGAGGGGAAAACGGAGAGGGGGAGAAGGATCAGTGGCTCACTGCGAGTGCAGGGGAGCGAACGGCGAGCTCGGGGAGGGGCTGGAACGAGCAGGGGGGCGAGGGGGATCTCTGGCGATGGCGGATCGGGACGGGCTTGGTGCAGCGTCTCCGGGGCGAGCGAGCGCTCGGGGATCGGTCGAGGCGAAGCAGTGGACAATGGCGGAGCTTGTTGGCACGGCGAGGCGACGAGGGGACGACAGTGGCTGCGGGTTTCACAACGGCGCGGGCGCGACTGTATCGGCCATGGCGTCAAGGGAGCGAGGGAGAGAGCAGGGGGAGTGTGAGGTGTCGGGCAGACCGGGGCGACACCAAGGAGGCGTTCACGGTGTCGAGGCGGTGGCCAGGCGAAGCAGACAAGCAGGGAGGTGGCGTGGCGAGCTCGGGCGCATGTGCCGTGTCCCTCCTCTGCCTACTGGCAGACGTAGGCGATGACTGGCACGGGCCAGCACAGTGCTGGGCCGGCTAGTGGGCTGCCAGTTGGGCTCCGGCAGGTTAGTTCCTTTCTCTCTCTTTTTCTGTTTTTTATTTATTCTGTTATTTCTGTAGCTTCAGGGCTTTATTTAAAATGCCAGGGCATTTCCGAAAATCATAAAACTAATCATGGCTACTGCTTAGAATATATCCAACAGTAAACATTTTAGTTTATGATTATTTGAGCATTTAAAATATTTTATAGCATTTAAATGCCCAAATGCAAATACTATATGAATTAATCCAATGACCTTAAGATGTCCTAGAAAAATGTGCACCATTTTTGTCAAAGAGTTTAACCCAAAACAAAAAGGGTGGACTTTTTAGAATGGCATTTCAGGTTCATTGAAAAAGTTTTTAGTAAACCCTAGTTGTTCCAGGGGGGTGCTGGGGGTTCTATCATCCCCATTTCAGTTTTCTGGGAATTTAAACATGATGCAATCACTCTAATGCATGAACTAGCTAGGGTGTGAAACTGATTTCTATGATGAACTACTTTCCAATTCGAGAGAATGTACAATTACCTCATCAAGTTCTACTTTCCTCCCACTCACTTCTTTTGAAAGAAACTCCTTCTCTATGAAGGATCCGTTCTGTCACACCCTAGCTAGTCATGCATTAGAGTGTTGCATCATGTTTACTCTTTCATCAGAAACTTGAAATGGGGATGACAGAACCCCCAGTCCCCTCTGAAACCAACTAGGGTTACTAAAATAATTTTTCAATGAACCTGAAATGCCCTTCTAAAATGCCCATCATTTTTGCCTTGGTTCAGAACCTCTGCCAAAAGTGGTGCACATTTTTCTAGGCCATCCTAGGGTTTTTGAATTAAATCATAGATATTTGAATTTGGGCATTTAAAATAATATAAAATATTTAAATGCTCAAATATCTCCAAACTAAAATGTTTCATGTTGGAAATAATCCAACTATGGACCAGGAGTAGTTTGGTGATTTTTGGAGTTGCCTAGGTATTTTATTTAATTCAACAAAGTTGCAGATATATTAAATAAAAAACAGAAACAGAAAGAGAGGGAAAAACTTACCTGTGCGGCCCAGCCAGCTGGCCGGCCCAGCTAGCAACCGACCCAGCCCAGCACTGTAGCTCTCCGTCGTCTTCCTCCCCTCGCCCCGAAGCTGCTGCGTGCTCACGCGCGCACGGCCGCGCGGCCACCTCCTGCTTGCCGACGACCTCCTGGCCGCGTGGACGACGCCCGCAGCCAGTCCCGATCCCCCCTGCTCTCTCTCACTCTCCCCGGCTCTTTCCTTCCTCTCCCTCGCTCTCTCCCTCTCACGGCCGAACACCACCGTCGCCGCCGTTCGCCACAGCAGCCGTCTCCGACCACCCCTCGCTCCCCCGATTAGCTCAGAAGCTCCGCCTCGACTCCCTCTTCCTCCCCACCGCTCCACGGGTCCCCGGAAGCCCTGCATCGCCGCCTCGTCGCCGTTCCCCTCTTCGGGCTCCGATCATCGTCGCCGTCAAATTCGTCGTCTCCGACGCGTCCCCGAGCCCGCTTCGACGCCCACTGCAACCGCGGTGAGCCCCCGAGTCGTTTCCCCCTTCTCCCCTGCTCTCTCCCGACCCCTAGGCCCTAGCCCCACCTCGGCCGAGAGCTCCACGCCGCCGACGATGTCGCCGTCGTGGCCACGGTCGCCGTAGCGCCCAACCGAGCTCACCATCGTGCTCCACACCTCACTAGGAGCACGTAGCACGCACCAACACCTCCCCAAACCCCCTGCAACACTGATCCCGACCGCACCCGAACTCCGGCCGCCGCAGCCGAGCTCGCCGCCGTCAACTCCGGCCACCCCGAGCCCAACCACCACCACCAATAGCCGCGGCTCAACCTCAGCAACACGTAGATGCCTCCGCCGTCCATTTGGTTGCCAGAATGGCAAAAGCACTCTCGCCGCCGTCTCGGGACCTCGCCGGCGTCATGTCGCCGGTGGGTTTGACTTGTCCGACCTGGGGTTTGACCCCCCAGGGTCACTGACGCGTGGGGCCCCTGTCGGCCAGGTGGTTAGGTTAGCGCTAACTACTGTTAGTCAACCCCCCTGACACTGACAGTGGGCCCAGCGCCACTAATTAGTAATTAGGATTAATTTAAACCTGTTTAAACCCCCCTGTCACTGACGTGTGGCCCCCACACGTCAAGTTTGACCCGAGCCAGTCATGTTGACCTGCTGACGTCACTGTGACGTCAGGCTGACGCAGTAATTGAATTTCTGGATTTAAATTAAATCAGGAAATTCCAGAATATTAATTAAACTTCAATAATTCATAACTTTTATTCTGTAACTCCAAATTGGACAAATTATATATGAAAAATGATCAGAAAAATCCAATCTATCCATCTGTACTATTTTCATGCATGATCAAACAAGTTAACTTGATGTTTTAAGCAGAACAAGAAAAGGCACTTTAAAAGGCCATATTTGAATTTGGAATTTGAATCTTTGATTCAAATTTGCTCAAACACTTCTGGTTTTAGTTGCATTAGCCCAACACACTCATATTACCATGTTTCATGCATGCATCATATTGTTGCACATTGTTTGGTGATGCTTGTGTATCGATGTCCTTTGCGCCAGGATCTGTCCCCGAGGAGTACCGTGATTACCCTAACGAAGAACCATATCCGTGCATCGAACCATCAGGCAAGCAACCAACCATTTGATCATATCGATACAATCCCATGTTCTCGCTCCTGCTCTCTTTTACTGCATTAAGACAACGCGATTCAAACTGCTGTGTGCTACGGTAGTTGAACCCATTTCCTCTGCATGACCTGTCATTGCCACAGTAACTAGATGAAACCCACTAGCATGTGTAGGAGTTGATTGAGCCATATGTATGTGTTGTTCCTACCTTGCTATGCCTGCTATGCTTAGAGTTGTGTCAGGTCTGGTTCATCTGGGTGATGGGCTAGAGTGAAATGATTATGTCGGTAATGGGAGTGGTGTGGTGAACACGATTTGGTAAAGGTATCGATGAGAGGCCATGTAGGAGTACATGGTGGGTTGTTTCATTGAAGCCGACCTTAAGCACTGAGATCTGTATGTGTGATTTAAGATACAGCTACTACCATGCATTGGGCCCTGAAATATGGACCCCGCTCGACTTCTTATTCACCCTAGCTCTCTGTCCAGGAGTTGCAAGTAGTTTCTGGTGTTTGTAGCCTACTGGAGGCCGTGGACAGCGCTGACCGTAGGGGTGGGCTGTGATGCGGTAGGTACGTGGCACGGTGTACCGAATACCCGTTAGGTATCTCGGGAACCCTGTTCACATCGTTCGGGGCCGTATGGGAAACCTCGGCCGGACTCCCTGCGGATGGAACCTGAATAGGCGATAAACCTGGACTAGAGGCTTAAGTGTTTAGGTAGGTCGTGGTCTACACCCACGTCGGCTTTCCGCTTGAAGTCTGCCGAGCACATGTCGTGTGCAGACGCTAAGTGGTGGAAACGTGTATGAAGAAGTACACCCCTGCAGGGTTAACATGATCTATTCGAATAGCCGCGTCCGCGGTAAAGGACTACTTGGTTGCCTATACAGTTCATAGACAAGTAAATGGAAACTACTAAAAGCCTCAAGATAAGTGTGAGTGCCGAGGATGGCTCTTCCGTAGGAAGACGGAGGCGGATCCTCGGTAGTGTATTGAAGTGGTGAGTAGTGGACTCGTGTGCGCAAAACTATTTCAAGTTGGAGTATCGTAGGATAGTCTAGCCAAGAGTCAAAGCTGGCTTGCTGCAATAACTCCACCAACCCTTCTTGATACTATGCATGTATGTAGGATCTGATGTAAGTCTTGCTGAGTACCTTTGTACTCATGTTGCTATAATCTACATTTTTACAGAAGACGCTGCAACCCCTTCTGATGGGTTCTATGTAGACGTTGACATCAACGAGTAGGCTAAAGACCCAGGTGGTGACCCTGAGCTTGTGAGGACCACGTAGTATAGCTAGGCTTTCCAAGCCTCTTTTATTTTACTAGTTGTCTGTACTCAGACAATGTACTTCCGCTGCTGGCTTGTATGACTGTATGACTTGTATGTTGGGTCGTGAGACCCGTACCTTTGTGTGTATGTTATGTATGGCTCACTGAGCCTTAAATAAAGTACTTGTGTCATAGAGTCATGTTGTGATGCTTCGTTGTATTTGCACATATCGAGCATATTGTGTGTATGATTGAAATGCTTGGTATGTGTGGGATCTGACTATCTAGTTGTTTATCTTTAGTAGCCTCTCTTACCGGGAAATGTCTCCTAGTGTTACCGCTGAGCCATGGTAGCTTGCTACTGCTCTGGAACACTTAGGCTGGCCGGCATGTGTCCTTCTTCGTTCCTGTGTCTGTCCCTTCGGGGAAATGTCACGCTTTGAGTACCGGAGTCCTGTTAGCCCGCTACAGCCCGGTTTACCGGAGTCCTGCTAGCCCAGTGCTACAGCCCGGACCCACTTGCTGATGACCGACACGTTCGAAGCTGGGTCATGGATGCCTGTCCCTGTAAGTCTGTGCCACTTTGGGTTTACGACTAGTCATGTCAGCCCGGGCTCTTTATCATATGGATGCTAGCGACACTATCATATACGTGAGCCAAAAGGCGCAAACGGTCCCGGGAAAAGGTAAGACGACACCCGTGGGGATACCGTGCGTGAGGCCGCAAAGTGATATGAGGTGTTACCAGCTAGATCGATGTGACATCGAGTCGGGGTCCTGACAGCGTTGGCATCAGAGCCGGACTGCCTGTAGGTTCTCCAAGCCAAACTGGTCGATGTTGAGTCTAGAAATTCTTTAGTTATATGTAGGGGAATTGTTTGTGGGTTGGAACGTAAGGCTCTTTTTACTCCTTATACCTTATGACTTTCTGATCTGAGTCAGTCCATTCTTCCACCGGGGGTTAAGGAATTAGGATCTGTTCTCTCTATCAGGATCACGTGTTACTAATCAGTAGTACCTTATAAGTTTGATGGATACAAGCCTAGTTCAGTTCTACTACCACATTATGTTGTTAGAATGGTTCCAGAACTTTGATATGATGATGTTGAGTGTGTACGAAATCCTTTGTCAAATGTCTCAAAATCCTTTTTGAGCATTTACAGCTGTTATGCTGCCGAAATTTTGCTAGAAATTCTAATGCCTTTGCATTATGATTGTGCTTTCAGATGGCCACTCGCGACCTCAATCAAGTGGTTCGCCTGACTCGATGCCTAGATGTACCCGGCCATACTGCCAAGTTGGTCAGGGTAATGACTGAGGCTGGATACCGCTGGTATCCTGAGTACACGGTCGAAGAGCAATTCCGAGACTTTAATCAAAGCCAGTATCTCTGCACTGTCAGGATATTTCCATCTTATCCTGGATCCACTGAGCCTCTTCATTGCTCCTATGGACTCGGGGTTACTATTGAGATGGCTGTGCAGGATGCCGCCTACTCTATGATGACCATTATGCGAGTCAGATCTGGTTTATTTCGGGACTCTGACTTCCGGTATATGCCAGGATCACTTCCGGGAGCACAAGGGTATCTCCAGGCTATCTATGCTGACTCCACTCAGGAGGATTCACGGACTCGCACCACTGCTGAGATGCTCGAGGATAAGGACCGTGAAAATCGGGCCTTAAGGTTAGAGCTCTTCAATACCCGTGCTGACCACTGGGCCACTTTGACTCGGTTCGCACCAGCGGTGTAAGCTGGATATTCAGATATGCACGATCTCTATCCTATGAGATCTGCTCTGCCGGACGTGATGGTTTGGCGTGATGTAGGAGGCATCACCCCACCTCGCGGTCCCCGCAGGCCACCGTTTGCTGGTCCAAGGCCTCATCCTAGCCCCTATGGTCCACAAGCTCCGCGAGATCGTCTGTTTCCGGATGATCACGTTGAACTTCCAGGCTATGGAGGTGACTTCTACGAGGACTACTACGGATCGGTCTGAGTTAGTGGTGGTATCACTAGTTCGCACTAGCCGTGTCTTCTATCGTCCCGCGTGACTCGTGGGTTATGACCTAGTTGTACTCCTTCCGGAGGTGTAGAAAAATAATGTATAGGAGCTTGAGATGCCTCCGATGAGATGTAATCCTCTTTTCACCGTTTTAGTACTTTGCTTGGTCTTGTACTAAACCCTGTATGGTGTGTATGACGATGGAATAAAGAAGCAGTTTCTGTATCTACCATGTCATACGGATGATCATCTTGCATTCCGAGTTATTCCTTACATTATGTACCCTATGTCGGAAATTATCATCCTTACTAAATCATTGTCTTGTTTACCTAGGATGGTCAACACGCGCACTAACCCTGCTCCTCAAGAGCAGGCCGAAGGCAGTGAAGTCAGGGATGCAAATCTGCCTCATCCTCCTTCACTAGCCGAGGTTATGATGGAAGCCGAGAGAAACAAGCGGGAGACCAACGTTTGTTGGAGCGTATTGAACAGAACACAGCACACCATCAGAGGGCTAACGTGGTGTCACTCAGTGATTTTATCAAATTGCATCCACCCATGTTCCACCACTCCGTCGAGCCTCTCGACGCTGATGACTGGCTTCGCAGTATCTCTCACAAACTGCGTTCCGCGTTGGTAGCGGAGGCTGACAAGGTCACCTTTGCTGCATATCATCTTGAAGGCCCCGCCAGTCTATGGTGGGAGAATTATGGAGCTATGCGCCCAGCGGGCCATGTCACAACTTGGGCTGAATTCAGCGAGGCTTTCCGTGAACATCACATTCCGGAGGGTCTCATGGACCGTAAGCGTGAAGAATTTTGCAATTTCACCCAAGGCCGACTTTCTGTGGATGTCTATAGCAGGGAGTTTGGTAATCTTGCACGATATGCAACCGAGGAAGTTTCTACTGACGCCAAGAAGCAAGCAAGGTTCCGCAAGGGCCTTAGTCCTGAGCTTCGCCGCGACCTCCGTCTGCATGAGTGCACATCTTTTTCGAAACTTGTCAACAAAGCCATCAGTGCTGAAACTGGTCAGACTGACTATGACGCAACACGCAAGCATGGCCGTGACATGGGTTCCTCATCCGGTGCTGGTCCTCAGAAGCGCCGCGTGTGGGTACCCAACACCGCCCTGCCACCCAGGTTCACACCGAGGCCATCTTTCCAGGCGCCTCGCCCTGTTCAACAGTCTGCACCGGCCAAGCCCTATGGGGGTCCAACCAATAATGCTCCTCCACGTACCAGTTCCGTGACTTGTTTCAAGTGTGGGGAATCTGGTCACTATATGCGTGAGTGTCCCCAGACCAACCCCAATCAATCTGCTAAAGCTGTTGGCCGTGGCAAGCCGACAGGGAAAGTGTTCCACGCCAAACCGGTCACCGCTTCACGTGGCCATGTCAACTGTGTCTCTGTCGAAGAAGCTCAAGAGGATCCCAACGTCGTTCTCGGTACGCTTCTTGTTAATTGCCACCCGGCATCTGTTCTTTTCGATACAGGAGCCTCTCATTCTTTTATATCTGAAAATTATGCTCGTTTGCATAACGTTGCATTCTGTGATCTGCCATCCACTATGGAAATCTCTACCCCTGGGTCTAGATGGCAGACCTCTAGGGTAAGTTATGGAAATGAAATCCAAGTCGACAGACTTGTTTTCCTTGCGTCTTTGATAGCCCTTAAATCTTCAGATATTAATATCATTCTGGGTATGGACTGGATGTCAGCTCATCATGCCAAAATTGATTGCTTCTCTAGGACTGTTCAACTCACCCATCCTTCGGGGAAGATAGTCAATGTCTTGACCCGAATAGCCAAGCGACAATTATATTCTCTTAACGCCAGCCCTTTGCCAGACCTTGAGGACGTTCCGGTAGTCCGTGACTTCCCGGATGTCTTTCCAGAGGAATTGCCAGGTGTTCCACCTGACAGGGATGTTGAGTTCGTAATAGACCTCATTCCCAGGAACCGTTCCGATTGCTAGAAGACCTTATAAGATGGCACCCCTAGAACTAGCCGAGCTTAAGAAACAACTCGATGAATCCTTGAAAAAGGGTTTCATCCGCCCTAGTTCATCTCCGTGGGCTTGCCCCGTCCTATTCGTCAAGAAGAAGGATGGTACGGACCGGATGGTTGTAGATTACCGACCTGTCAATTTGGTCACAATCAAGAACAAATATCCACTTCCCAGGATCAACGATCTGTATGATCAGCTCGCTGGATCCTCAGTCTTCTCCAAGATGGATTTGAGGTTGGGCTACCATCAAATCAAAATCAGAAACGGGGACATTCCTAAAACGGCCTTTGTTACTCGTTATGGCCAATACGAGTACACCGTCATGTCCTTCGGTTTAACCAACGCTCCAGCCACCTTTTCTCGGTTAATGAACTCAATCTTCATGGAGTATTTGGATAATTCGTCGTAGTTTATCTCGATGATATACTCATCTACTCCAAGAACGAGGAAGAACATGCCGAACATCTAAGGCTAGTGTTGAAGAAACTTCGAGAGCATCGCCTTTATGCCAAATTTTCTAAATGTGAATTCTGGTTGTCAGAAGTGACCTATCTGGGTCATGTAATATCTGGTAAAGGTATTGCTGTTAACCCTGAGCGAGTTCAAGCCGTCCTTAATTGGACTCCACCTGAATCGGTCAAGCAAGTTCGGAGTTTTCTAGGCTTAGCGAGCTATTGCGTCGCTTTGTCGAGAACTTCTCCAAAGTTGCTAAACCTCTAACCGAACTCCTCAAGAAAGATAAGAAGTTCGAATGGACTCCACAATGTGAGCACAGCTTTCAGGAACTGAAAAGACGCCTGACCTTCTGCTCCCGTGCTGGTACCGCCAGACTTCTCCAAGGACTTTGTTATCTACTGCGACGCCTCGCGACAAGGACTAGGTTGCATTCTCATGCAAGATCGACACGTAATTGCCTACGCTTCACGGCAATTGCACCCACATGAGGAGAATTATCCTACTCATGATCTAGAACTTGCAGCCGTAGTCTATGCACTTAAGACCTGGCGACATTACCTCCTCGGTAATCGTTGCGAAATATTCACTGATCACCAAAGTCTGAAGTACATCTTCACCCAACCGGATCTGAATCTCAGGCAAAGACGTTGGGTTGAATTGATCACAGACTTCGACTTAGGAATAACCTACACCCCAGGGAAAGCCAACGTCATGGCTGATGCGCTAAGTCGTAAATCTTATTGTAACAACCTGATGTTACAACAAAGTCAACCGCTTCTCCATGAGGAATTTCGGAAGCTTAACCTTCACATTGTTCCTCAAGGTTTTCTTTCCACCTTGGTAGCAAACCTACTCTTACGGATCAAATCATCGCTGCCCAAAAGCGAGATAAGGGAATATCTAAAATCAAAGAGAACATTGCTAGCGGAGGTGCTAGTTGTTTCTCCACAAATGATCATGGTGTTGTGTACTTTGAGAACCGTCTAGTGGTTCCCAAGAACCAGCATCTACGGCAGTTGATCCTTAAGGAGGCTCATGAATCTCCTCTCACCATTCATCCCGGTAGTACTAAGATGTATCAGGACCTACGCCAGAGGTTCTGGTGGACTAGGATGAAGAGAGAAATTGCTCAGTATATTGCCAATTGCGACGTCTGTCGTCGTGTAAAAGCAGAGCATCAACGGCCTGCTGGCACCCTTCAACCCTTAGCTATTCCTGAATGGAAATGGGATAAAATTGGTATGGATTTCATTACCGGTTTTCCCAGGACCAAAAGAGGGAATAATGCTATTTTCGTCGTGGTCGATCGTCTTTCCAAAGTAGCTCATTTCCTACCTGTTCGTGAGAGTATAACCGCTAGTCAGCTGGCAGACTTATACATCTCCCGAATAGTGTCCCTCCATGGTGTTCCTTTGGAAATCAATTCGGATCGAGGAAGTCTTTTCACCTCTCGATTTTGGGAAAGTTTCCAAAATGCTATGGGAACCCGTCTCTCCTTTAGCACCGCTTTCCACCCTCAGTCAAGTGGTCAAGTGGAACGCGTCAATCAGATTCTAGAAGACATGCTTCGAGCCTCCGTTATCTCTTTCGGAATGGACTGGGAGAAGTGCCTTCCATTTGCCGAATTCGCTTACAACAACAGCTATCAATCTAGCTTGGGTAAAGCCCCTTTTGAAGTTCTCTATGGACGACGATGTCGAACACCCCTTAACTGGTCAGAGACCGGGGAAAGACAATTCTTTGGCCCGGATATGATTCAGGAAGCAGAAGAACAAGTTCGTATCGTTCGTGAAAAGTTGAAAACAGCCCAATCTCGTCAAAAGAGTCAATATGACCGAAAACATAAGGCTATGACTTTCGAGGTTGACGAGAAGGCTTATCTTCGGGTCACCCCTCTGAAGGGAACCCATCGTTTCGGTATCAAAGGCAAATTGGCTCCTCGTTACATTGGACCTTTTCGCATTCTTGCCAAACGAGGAGAAGTTGCCTACCAGTTGGAACTACCTCCGCACCTCTCCAGAGTTCACGATGTCTTCCACGTTTCTCAACTCAGGCGTTGCTTCTCGGATCCTATCCGTGAAGTGGACCACGAAACGCTTGATCTCCAAGATAATCTTACATATCGAGAGTACCCCATTCGTATCCTCGATCAAGCCGAACGTACCACGCGACGTCATAATATCAAGTTTCTCAAGGTTCAATGGTCGCACCATTCTGAAGATGAAGCAACTTGGGAAAGGGAGGATCGTCTTCGACTTGAATATCCCGCCTTCTTCTCGGAGGAACCCAAATCTCGGGACGAGATTCTTTTGAGTGGGGGTGAGTTGTCACACCCTAGCTAGTCATGCATTAGAGTGCTGCATCATGTTTACTCTTTCATCAGAAACTTGAAATGGGGATGACAGAACCCCCAGTCCCCTCTGAAACCAACTAGGGTTACTAAAATAATTTTTCAATGAACCTGAAATGCCCTTCTAAAATGCCCATCATTTTTGCCTTGGTTCAGAACCTCTGCCAAAAGTGGTGCACATTTTCCTAGGCCATCCTAGGGTTTTTGAATTAAATCATAGATATTTGAATTTGGGCATTTAAAATAATATAAAATATTTAAATGCTCAAATATCTCCAAACTAAAATGTTTCATGTTGGAAATAATCCAACTATGGACCAGGAGTAGTTTGGTGATTTTTGGAAGTTGCCTAGGTATTTTATTTAATTCAACAAAGTTGCAGATATATTAAATAAAAACAGAAACAGAAAAGAGAGGGAAAAACTTACCTGTGCGGCCCAGCCAGCTGGCCGGCCCAGCTAGCAACCGACCCAGCCCAGCACTGTAGCTCTCCGTCGTCTTCCTCCCCTCGCCCCGAAGCTGCTGCGTGCTCGCGCGCGCACGGCCGCGCGGCCACCTCCTGCTTGCCGACGACCTCCTGGCCGCGTGGACGACGCCCGCAGCCCGTCCCGATCCCCCCTGCTCTCTCTCACTCTCCCCGGCTCTTTCCTTCCTCTCCCTCGCTCTCTCCCTCTCACGGCCGAACACCACCGTCGCCGCCGTTCGCCACAGCAGCTGTCTCCGACCACCCCTCGCTCCCCCGATTAGCTCAGAAGCTCCGCCTCGACTCCCTCTTCCTCCCCACCGCTCCACGGGTCCCCGGAAGCCCTGCATCGCCGCCTCGTCGCCGTTCCCCTCTTCGGGCTCCGATCATCGTCGCCGTCAAATTCGTCATCTCCGACGCGTCCCCGAGCCCGCTTCGACGCCCACTGCAACCGCGGTGAGCCCCCGAGTCATTTCCCCCTTCTCCCCTGCTCTCTCCCGACCCCTAGGCCCTAGCCCCACCTCGGCCGAGAGCTCCACGCCGCCGACGATGTCGCCGTCGTGGCCACGGTCGCCGTAGCGCCCAACCGAGCTCACCATCGTGCTCCACACCTCACTAGGAGCACGTAGCACGCACCAACACCTCCCCAAACCCCCTGCAACACTGATCCCGACCGCACCCGAACTCCGGCCGCCGCAGCCGAGCTCGCCGCCGTCAACTCCGGCCACCCCGAGCCCAACCACCACCACCAATAGCCGCGGCTCAACCTCAGCAACACGTAGATGCCTTCCGCCGTCCATTTGGTTGCCGGAATGGCAAAAAGCACTCTCGCCGCCGTCTCGGACCTCGCCGGCGTCATGTCGCCGGTGGGGTTTGACTTGTCCGACCTGGGGTTTGACCCCCCAGGGTCTCTGACGCGTGGGCCCTGTCGGCCAGGTGGTTAGGTTAGCGCTAACTACTGTTAGTCAACCCCCCCTGACACTGACAGTGGGCCCCAGCGCCACTAATTAGTAATTAGGATTAATTTAAATCTGTTTAACCCCCCCTGTCACTGACGTGTGGACCCCACACGTCAGGTTTGACCCGAGCCAGCCCTGTTGACCTGCTGACGTCACTGTGACGTCAGGCTGACGCAGTAATTGAATTTCTGGATTTAAATTAAATCAGGAAATTCCAGAATATTAATTAAACTTCAAAAATTCATAACTTTTATTCTGTAACTCCAAATTGGACAAATTATATATGAAAAATGATCAGAAAAATCCAATCTATCCATCTGTACTATTTTCATGCATGATCAAACAAGTTAAATTGATGTTTTAAGCAGAACAAGGAAAAGCACTTTAAAAGGCCATATTTGAATTTGAAATTTGAATCTTTGATTCAAATTTGTTCAAACCCTTCTGGTTTTAGTTGCATTAGCCCAACACACTCATATTGCCATGTTTCATGCATGCATCATATTGTTGCACATTGTTTGGTGATGCTTGTGTATCGATGTCCTTTGCGACAGGATCTGTCCCCGAGGAGTACCGTGATTACCCTAACGAAGAACCGTATCCGTGCATCGAACCATCAGGCAAGCAACCAACCATTTGATCATATCGATACAATCCCATGTTCTCGCTCCTGCTCTCTTTTACTGCATTAAGACAACGCGATTCAAACTGCTGTGTGCTACGGTAGTTGAACCCATTTCCTCTGCATGACCTGTCATTGCCACAGTAACTAGATGAAACCCACTAGCATGTGTAGGAGTTGATTGAGCCATATGTATGTGTTGTTCCTACCTTGCTATGCCTGCTATGCTTAGAGTCGTGTCAGGTCTGGTTCATCTGGGTGATGGGCTAGAGTGAAATGATTATGTCGGTAATGAGAGTGGTGTGGTGAACACGATTTGGTAAAGGTATCGATGAGAGGCCATGTAGGAGTACATGGTGGGTTGTTTCATTGAAGCCGACCTTAAGCACTGAGATCTGTATGTGTGATTTAAGATACAGCTACTACCATGCATTGGGCCCTGAAATATGACCCCGCTCGACTTCTTATTCACCCTAGCTCTCTGTCCAGGAGTTGCAAGTAGTTTCTGGTGTTTGTAGCCTACTGGAGGCCGTGGACAGCGCTGACCGTAGGGGTGGGCTGTGATGCGGTAGGTACGTGGCCGGGTGTACCGAATACCCGTTAGGTATCTCGGGAACCCTGTTCACATCGTTCGGGGCCGTATGGGAAACCTCGGCCGGACTCCCTGCGGATGGAACCTGAATAGGCGATAAACCTGGACTAGAGGCTTAAGTGTTTAGGTAGGTCGTGGTCTACACCCACGTCGGCTTTCGCTTGAAGTCTGCCGAGCACATGTCGTGTGCAGACGCTAAGTGGTGGAAACATGTATGAAGAAGTACACCCCTGCAGGGTTAACATGATCTATTCGAATAGCCGCGTCCGCGGTAAAGGACTACTTGGTTGCCTATACAGTTCATAGACAAGTAAATGGAAACTACTAAAAGCCTCAAGATAAGTGTGAGTGCCGAGGATGGCTCTTCCGTAGGAAGACGGAGGTGGATCCTCGGTAGTGTATTGAAGTGGTGAGTAGTGGACTCGTGTGCGCAAAACTATTTCAAATTGGAGTATCGTAGGATAGCCTAGCCAAGAGTCAAAGCTGGCTTGCTGCAATAACTCCACCAACCCTTCTTGATACTATGCATGTATGTAGGATCTGATGTAAGTCTTGCTGAGTACCTTTGTACTCATGTTGCTATAATCTACATTTTTACAGAAGACGCTGCAACCCCTTCTGATGGGTTCTATGTAGACGTTGACATCAACGAGTAGGCTAAAGACCCAGGTGGTGACCCTGAGCTTGTGGAGGACCACATAGTATAGCTAGGTTTTCAAAGCCTCTTTTATTTTACTAGTTGTCTGTACTCAGACAATGTACTTCCGCTGCTGGCTTGTATGACTGTATGACTTGTATGTTGGGTCGTGAGACCCGTACCTTTGTGTGTATGTTATGTATGGCTCACTGAGCCTTAAATAAAGTACTTGTGTCATAGAGTCATGTTGTGATGCTTCGTTGTATTTGCACATATCGAGCATGTTGTGTGTATGATTGAAATGCTTGGTATGTGTGGGATCTGACTATCTAGTTGTTTATCTTTAGTAGCCTCTCTTACCGGGAAATGTCTCCTAGTGTTACCGCTGAGCCATGGTAGCTTGCTACTGCTCTGGAACACTTAGGCTGGCCGGCATGTGTCCTTCTTCGTTCCTGTGTCTGTCCCTTCGGGGAAATGTCACGCTTTGAGTACCGGAGTCCTGTTAGCCCGCTACAGCCCGGTTTACCGGAGTCCTGCTAGCCCAGTGCTACAGCCCGGACCCACTTGCTGATGACCGACACGTTCGAAGCTGGGTCATGGATGCCTGTCCCTGTAAGTCTGTGCCACTTTGGGTTTACGACTAGTCATGTCAGCCCGGGCTCTTTATCATATGGATGCTAGCGACACTATCATATACGTGAGCCAAAAGGCGCAAACGGTCCCGGGAAAAGGTAAGACGACACCCGTGGGGATACCGTGCGTGAGGCCGCAAAGTGATATGAGGTGTTACCAGCTAGATCGATGTGACATCGAGTCGGGGTCCTGACACGTTCTTAGCAACGAATATCTTGCATTCGGATCTGTGATAGAAGGTGTACCCAACAGTCTCCTTTGGGTATCCTATGAAGACACATTTCTCCGATTTGGGTTCGAGCTTATCAGGATGAAGCTTTTTCACATAAGCATCGCAGCCCCAAACTTTTAAGAAATGATAGCTTAGGTTTCTTGCCAAACCACAGTTCATATGGTGTCGTCTCAACGGATTTAGATGGTGCCCTATTTAACATGAATGTAGCTGTCTCTAATGTATAACCCCAAAACGATAGTGGTAAATCGGTAATTAAGAGACATCATAGATCGCACCATATCCAATATAGTACGGTTACGACATTCGGACAGACCATTATGCTATGGTGTTCTTGGCGGCGTGAGTTGTGAAACTATTCCACGCTGTTTTAAATGAAGGCCAAAACTCGTAACTCAAATATTCGCCTCTATGATCATATCGTAGAAACTTTATTTTCTCATTACGATGATTTTCTACTTCACTCTGAAATTCTTTGAACTTTTCAAATGTTTCAGACTTATGTTTCATTAAGTAGATATACCCATATCTTCTTAAATCAACTGTGAAGGTTAGAAAATAATGATACCCGCCGCGAGCCACAACACTCATTGGACAACATACATCAGTATGTATTATTTCCAACAAGTCGGTTGCTCGCTCCATTGTTCTGGAGAACGGAGTCTTAGTCATCTTACCCATGAGGCATGGTTCACAAGTATCAACTGATTCATAATCAAGTGGTTTCAAAAGCCCATCAGCATGGAGTTTCTTCATGCGTTTTACACCAATATGACCTAAACGGTAGTGCCCCAAATAAGTTGAAATATCATTATTAACTTTGCATCTTTTGGCATCAATATTATGAATATGTGTATCACTACAATCGAGACTCAATAAACCATTTACATTGGGTGTATGACCATAGAATGTTTTATTCATGTAAACAAAACAACAATTGTTCTCTGACTTAAATGAATAACCGTATCACAATAAACATGACCCAATCATATTCATGCTCAAAGCAAACACCAAATAACATTTATTTAGGTCCAACACTAATCCCGAAGATAGAGGGAGCGTGCGATGGTGATCTTATCAACCTTGGAATCACATCCAACACACATTGTCACCTCGCCCTTAACTAGTCTTTGTTCATTTTGCAACTCTTGTTTCGAGTTACTAATCATAGAACCTGAACCGGTATCAAATACCCAGGGGTTACTATGAACACTAGTAAAGTACACATCAATAACATGTATATCAAATATAGCTTTCACTTTGCCATCCTTCTTATCCGCCAAGTATTTGGAGTAGTTCCGCTTCCAATGACCATTCCCTTTGCAGTAGAAGCAGTCAGTTTCAGGCTTAGGTCTAGCTTTGGGTTTCTTCACGGGAGTGGCAACTTGCTTGCCATTCTTTCTTGAAGTTCCTTTTCTTTTCCTTTGCCCCTTTTCTTGAAACTAGTGGTCTTGTTAACCATCAACACTTGATGCTCTTTCTTGATTTCTACCTTCGCCGATTTTAGCATCGCGAAGAGCTCGGTAATCGTTTTCGTCATCACTTGCATATTATAGTTCATCACGAAGTTCCAGTAACTTGGTGATAGTGACTAGAGAACTCTATCAATCACTATCCTATCTGGAAGATTAACTCCCACTTGATTCAATCGATTGTAGTACTCACACATTCTGAGCACATGCTCACTGGTTAAGCTAGTGGCCTCCATCTTGTAGGCAAAGTACTTGTCAGAGGTCTCATACCTCTCGACTCGGGCATGAGTCTGAAATACCAATTTCAGCTTTTGGAACATCTTATATGCTCCGTGGCATTCAAAATGTTTTTGAAGTCCCGGTTCTAAGCCGTAAAGCATGGTGCACTAAACTATCAAGTAGTCATCATATCGAGCTTGCCAAACATTCACAACGTCTGCATCTGCTCCTGCAATAGGTCTGTCACCGAGCGGTGCATCAAGGACATAATTCTTCTGTGCAGAAATGAGATAATCCTTAGATCACAGATCCAGTCCGCATCATTGCTACTATCATCTTTCAACTTATTTTTTCTCTAGAACATATCAAAAATAAACAGGGAGCTATAACGTGAGCTATTGATCTACAACATAATTTGCAAATACTATCAGGACTAAGTTCATGGTAAATTAAAGTTCAATTAATCATATTACTCAAGAACTCCCACTTAGATAGACATCCCTCTAGTCATCTAAATGATCACATGATCCAAATCAACTAAACCATGTACGATCATCACGTGAGATGGAGTAGTTTTCAATGGTGAACATCACTATGTTGATCATATCTACTATATGATTAGCGTTCAACCTTTCGTTCTCAGTGTTCTAAGGCCATATCTGCATATGCTAGGCTCATCAAGTTTAACCCGACTATTCTACACGTACAAAACTGGCTTGCACTCGTTGTATGTGAACGTAGAGCTTACAACACTCGATCATCACGTGGTGTCTCGGCACGACGAACTATAGCAACGGTGCATACTTAGGGAGAATGCTTGTACCTTGAAATTTAGTGACGGATCATCTTATAATGCTACTGCCGCACTAAGCAAAATAAGATGCATAAAGGATAAACATCACATGCAATCAAAATATGTGACATGATATGGCCATCATCATCTTGTGCCTTTGATCTCCATCTCTAAAGCACCGTCATGATCTCCATCGTAGCATCGTTGTCATCTCGCCAGCTATTGCTTCTACGACTATCACTACCGTGATGACCCACAAGTATAGGGGATCTATCGTAGGCCTTTCGATAAGTAAGAGTGTCGAACCCAACGAGGAGCGGAAGGAAATGATAAAGCGGTTTTCAGCAAAGTATTCTCTGCAAGCACTGAAATTATAGGTGACAGATAGTTTTGTGATAAGATAATTTGTAACGAGCAACAAGTAACAAAAGTAAATAAAGTGCAGCAAGGTGGCCCAATCCTTTTTGTAGCAAAGGACAAGCCTGGACAAATTCTTATATAGAGAAAAGTGCTCCCGAGGACACATGGGGATTATCGCCAAGCTAGTTTTCATCACATTCATATGATTCGCGTTCGCTAGTTTGATAATTTGGTATGTGGTTGGACCGGTGCTTGTGTACTGTCCTTACTTGGAAAAGCATGCCACTTATGATTAACCTCTATTGCAAGCATCCGCAACTACAACAAAAGTATTAAGGTAAACCTGACCATAGCATGAAACATATGGATCCAAATCAGCCCCTTACGAAGCAACGCATAAACTAGGGTTTAAGCTTCTGTCACTCTAGCAACCCATCATGTACTTATTACTTCCCAATGCCTTCCTCTAGGCCCAAATAATGGTGAAGTTTCATGTAGTCGACGTTCACATAAGACCACTAGAGGAGAGACAACATACATCTCATCAAAATATCGAACGAATACCAAATTCACATGACTACTAATGGCAAGACTTCTCCAATGTCCTCAGGAACAAACGTCACTACTCAGAAAGCATATTCATATTCATAAGCAGAGGGGTATTAATGTGCATATAGGATCTGAACATATGATCTTCCACCAAGTAAACCAACTAGCGTCAACTACAAGGAGTAATCAACACTACTAGCAACCCATAGGTACCAATCCCAGACTTAGAGACAAGAATTGGATATAAGAGATGAACTAGGGTTTGATAAGAGATGGTGCTGGTGAAGATGTTGATGGAGATTGGCCCCCTCCCGATGAGACATGCGTTGGTGATGATGATGGCGATGATTTCCCCCTCCCGGAGGGAACTGTCCCCGGCAGAACAGCTCCACCGGAGCCATAGATTGGTTCCGCCAAGCTTCCGCCTCGTGGCGGCGGAGTCTCGTCCCGAAAGCTTTCTTATGATATTTTTTCTCAATGAAAGACTCCATATAGCAGAAGATGGGCATCGGAGGGCCACCAGGGTGCCCACGAGGCAGGGGGCACGCCCAGGTGGTAGGGCGCGCCCCCACCCTCGTGGCTGGTGTGTGGCCCCCCTGTGGTACTTCTTGCACTCAGTATTTTTTATATATTGTGAAAGTAACTTCCGTGAAGTTTCAGGACTTTAAGAGCTGTGCAGAATAGGTCTCTCATATTTGCTCCATTTCCAGCCCAAAATCCCAGCTGTCGGCATTCTCCGTCATTATGTAAACCTTGTAAAATAAGAGAGAATAGGCATAAGTATTGCGACATAATGTGTAATAACAACCCATAATGCAATAAATATCGATATAAAAGCATGATGCAAAATGGACGTATCAACTCCCCAAGCCGAAATCGAAAAATATGTCCACATGTTTAGAGATAGAGGTGTCGATAAAATAAAATACGGACATGAGGGCATCATGATCATTCTTAGAACAGCAGCTTATATAATCATTGTCATATGATCTGTTATGTTAGAGTAACAATTCAATCACAATTTCAAGTATGAATCATAAACTTCATTGAAAACTAATAAACCATAATCTCAGTCATTTGAAGAAATTGCAATTTAGCATAACATAGGAAAGAGTCAATATAAGAGCTTTTCAGCAAGTCCACATACTCAACTATCATATAGTCTTTCACAATTTCTAACACTCACACAATACTTATGGGTATGGAGTTTTGATCGGACACAGAGAAAGATAGGGGCTTATAGTTTTGCCTCCCAATGTTTTACCTCAAGGGTAATGTCAACAATAATAGTTCACGAAAACTCACATCCAATTAGCCATATATACCAGTATCTTTCCAACATATTGTGCTTGCCAAAAGATAAAATGTAAAAAGGAAAGGTGAAGATCACCATGACTCTTATGTAAGGTAGGAGATAAAAGTAAAAGATAGGCCCTTAGCAGAGGGAAGCAGAAGTTGTCATGCGCTTTTATGGTTGGATGCACAAAATCTTAATGCGAAAGAACGTCACTTTATATTTCCACTTGTGATATGGACCTTTATTATGCAGTACGTCACTTTTATTTCTTCCATATCACATGATCATATAAAGCTTATTTTGTCCCACACTAATAAGTCATACATATTTAGAGAGCAATTTTTATTGCCTGCACCGATGACAACTTACTTGAAGGATCTTACTCAATCCATAGGTAGATATGGTGGACTCTCATGGCAAAACTGGGTTTAAGGGTATTTGGGAGCACAAGTAGTATCTCTACTTGGTGCAAAGAATTTGGCTAGCATGAGGGGGAAAGGCAAGCTCAATCATGTTGGATGATCCATGATAATATAATTTATCTCAGATGTAATAAAACATAATCCATTACGTTGTGTTCCTTGCCCAACATCAACTCTTTAGCATGTCATATTTTAATGAGTGCTCACAATCATAAAATATGTCCAAGATAGTGTATTTATATGTGAAGACCTCTGTTTCTTTATTACTTACTGTTAATTGCAACGATGACCAAAACTATGTTTGTAAACTCTCAACAACTTTTATTCATCATACTCTTTATATGTGAGCTCATTACTCTCCATAAGATCCATATGATCTCTTTTATTTCTTTTTATTCTTTTCTCTTTTCTTTTATTCACTCAAGATCATGGCAAAATAATCAAGCCCTTGACTAAACACTAATCTTTATTATATAGCTCACGGACTCGATTACATAGAGGGACCATAAAGCAAAACTCAAAACTAGATCATACTAAAAACTTTTATTCTACTAGATCAAAATATTATCAAAAGGATCGAACTAAGAAAAACGGTAAAGATGAAGGTGATGGTGATACAATACCGGGGCACTCCCCCAAGCTTGGAAGTTGCGAAGGGGAGTGCCCATACCAGATGCTCAGTTCTTCTTTGTCGGTGAAGAAGCTGTTGGTTTTGTTGATGGCGTAGGCTTCTTCCTTAATTTGCGCTTGAGGACAGAATTTTGTGTTGGGGAACGTAGTAATTTCAAAAAAATTCCTACGCACACGCAAGATCATGGTGATGCATAGCAATGAGAGGGAAGAGTGTTGTCTACGTACCCTCGTAGACCGATAGCGGAAGCGTTATGACAACGCGGTTGATGTATTCGTACGTCTTCACGGCCCGACCGATCAAGCACCGAAACTATGGCACCTCTGAGTTCTATCACACGTTCAGCTCGATGACGATCCCCGGACTCCGATCCAGCAAAGTGTCGGGAAAGAGTTCCGTCAGCACGACGGCGTGGTGACGATCTTGATGTACTAATGTCGTAGGGCTTCGCCTAAGCACTACTACAATATTATCGAGGACTATGGTGGAAGGGGGCACCGCACACGGCTAAGAATATGACCACGTGGATCAACTTGTGTGTCTATGGGGTGCCCCCTGCCCCCGTATATAAAGGAGCAAGGGGGAGGCCGGCCGGCCCTTGTGGGGCGCCAAGGAGGAGTAGGATTCCTACTCCTAGTTGGAGTAGGTTTCCACCTTTCCTAGTCCAACTAGGAGAAGGGGGGAAAGGGGGGAAGAGGGGAAGGAAGGGAGAGAGGGGCCGTGCCCCAAACCCCTTGTCCAATTCGGACTGGGCTTGGGAGGGGCGCGCGCCACCTCCTGGTCCTTCCCACTAAGGCCCATTGCTTCTTCCTCGTATTCCCGTAACTCCCCGGTACCTCCGAAAATACCCAAACCAATCGGAACCTTTCTGATGTCCGAATATAGTCATCCAATATATCGATCTTTACGTCTCGACCATTTCGAGACTCCTCGTCATGTCCCTGATCTCATCCGGGACTCCGAACTCCTTCAGTACATCAAAACTCATAAACTCATAATATAACTGTCATCAAAACCTTAAGCGTGCGGACCCTACAGGTTCGAGAACAATGTAGACATGACCGAGACACTTCTCCGGTCAATAACCAATAGCGGAACCTGGATGCTCATATTGGCTCCTACATATTCTATGAAGATCTTTATCGGTCAAACCGCATAACAACATACATTGTTCCCTTTGTCATCGGTATGTTACTTGCCCGAGATTCGATCGTCGGTATCTTAATACCTAGTTCAATCTCGTTACCGGCAAGTCTCTTTACTCATTCCGTAATACATCATCTCACAACTAACTCATTAGTTGCAATGCTTGCAAGGCTTATGTGACGTGCATTACCGAGAGGGCCCAGAGATACCTCTCCGACAATCGGAGTGACAAATCCTAATCTCGAAATACGCCAGCCCAACATGTACCTTTGGAGACACCTGTAGAGCTCCTTTATAATCACCCAGTTATGTTGTGACGTTTGGTAGCACACAAAGTGTTACTCCGGCAAACGGGAGTTGCATAATCTCATAGTCATAGGAACATGTATAAGTCATGAAGAAAGCAATAGCAACATACTAAACGATCGGGTGCTAAGCTAATGGAATGGGTCATGTCAATCAGATCATTCACCTAATGATGTGATCCCCTTAATCAAATAACAACTCTTTGTTCATGGCTAGGAAACATAACCATCTTTGATTAACGAGCTAGTCAAGTAGAGGCATACTAGTGACACTCTGTTTGTCTATGTATTCACACATGTATTATGTTTCCGGTTAATACAATTCTAGCATGAATAATAAACATTTATTTCCTTCAGTCTCCCACTGGCACTAGAGTCAATAATCTAGATCACATCGCCATGTGATTTAACATCAATAGTTCACATCTTTATCTGATTGGTTCACATCTCCATGTGTCTAACACCCAAAGGGTTTACTATATTCAATAATGTAGTTCACATCTCTATGTGATTAAGACCCAAAAAGTGATCATGTTTTGCTTGTGAGAGAAGTTTAGTCAACGGGCCTGCCACATTCAGATCCGCATGTATTTTGCAAATTTCTATGTCAACAATGCTCTGCATGGAGCTACTCTATCTAATTGCTCCCACTTTCAATATGTATCCAGATTGAGACTTAGAGTCATCTGGATCAGTGTCAAAACTTGCATTGACATAACCCTTTACGACGAACCTTTTGTCACCTCCCTAATCGAGAAACATATCCTTATTCTAGTAAGGATAATTTTGACCGCTTTCCATTGATCTACTCCTAGATCACTATTGTACTCCCTCTCTTAACACAGTGTATGGTATACAATAGATCTGGTACACAGCATGGCATACTTTATAGAACCTATGACTGAGGCATAGGGAATGACTTTCATTCTCTTTCTATCTTCTGTCGTGGTCGGGCTTTGAGTCTTACTCAACTTCACACCTTGTAACACAGGCAAGAAACTTTTTCTTTGACTGTTCCATTTTGAACTACTTCAAAATCTTGTCAAGGTATGTATTCATTGAAAAAACTTATCAAGCGTCTTGATCTATCTCTATAGATCTTGATACTCAATATGTAAGCAGCTTCACCGAGGTCTTTCTTTGAAAAACTCCTTTCAAACACTCCTTTATGCTTTGCAGAATAATACTACATTATTTCCGATCAACAATATGTCATTCACATATACTTATCAGAAATGTTGTAGTGCTCCCACTCACTTTCTTGTAAATACAGGCTTCACCGCAAGTCTGTATAAAACTATATGCTTTGATCAACTTATCAAAGCGTATATTCCAACTCCGAGATGCTTGTACCAGTCCATAAATGGATCGCTGGAGCTTGCATATTTTGTTAGCACCTTTAGGATTTGACAAAACCATCTTGTTGCATCACATACAACTCTTCTTTAATAAATCCATTAAGGAATGCAGTTTTGTTTATCCATTTGCCAGATTTCATAAAATGCGGCAATTGCTAACATGATTCAGACAGACTTAAGCATAGATACGAGTGAGAAACTATCATCATAGTCAACACCTTGAACTTGTCGAAAACCTTTTGCGACAATTCTAGCTTTGTAGATAGTAACACTACTATCCGTGTCCGTCTTCCTCTTGAAGATCCATTTATTATCAAGGGCTTGCCGATCCTCGGGCAAGTCCACCAAAGTCCACACTTTGTTCTCATACATGGATCCTATCTCAGATTTCATGGCCTAAAGCCATTTATCGGAATCTGGGCTCATCATCGCTTCCTCATAGTTCGTAGGTTCGTCATGGTTAAGTAACATGGCCTCCAGAATAGGATTACCGTACCACTCTGGTGCGGATCTTACTCTGCTTTACCTACGAGATTCGGTAGTAACTTGATCTGAAATTACATGATCATCATCATTAGCTTCCTCACTAATTGGTGTAGTAGTCACAGGAACAGATTTCTGTGATGAACTATTTTCCAATAAGGGAGAAGGTACAATTACCTTATCAAGTTTTCTACTTTCCTCCCACTCACTTCTTTCGAGAGAAACTCCTTCTCTAAAAAGGATCCATTCTTAGCAACGAATGTCTTGCCTTCGGATCTGTGATAGAAGGTGTACCCAACTGTCTCCTTTGGGTATCCTATGAAGACATATTTCTCCGATTTGAGTTTGAGCTTATCGAGATGAAACTTTTTCACATAAGCATCGCAACTCCAAACTTTAAGAAATGACAACTTAGGTTTCTTGCCAAACCGTAGTTCACACGGTGTCGTCTCAACGGATTTAGATGGTGCCCTATTTAACGTGAATGCAGCTGTCTCTAATGCATAACCCCAAAACGATAATGGTAGATCGGTAAGAGACATCATAGATTGCACTATATCCAATAAAGTACGGTTATGACGTTTGGACACACCATTATGCTGTGGTGTTCCATGTGGCATGAGTTTGTGAACCTATTCCACATTGTTTTAATTGAAGACCAAACTCGTAACTCAAATATTTGTCTCCGCGATCTGATCGTAGAAACTTTATTTTCTTGTCACGATGATTTTCCACTTCACTCTGAAATTCTTTGAACTTTTCAAATGTTTCATACTTATGTTTCATCAAGTAGATATACCCATATCTTCTCAAATCATCTGTGAAGTTCAGACAATAACGATACTTGCCGTGAGCCTTAACACTCATCGGACCGCATACATCAGTATGTATTATTTCCAATAAGTCAGTTGCTCGCTCCGTAGAACGGAGTCTTAGTCATCTTGCCCACGAGGCATGGTTCGCAAGCATCAAGTGATTCATAATCAAGTGATTCCAAAATCCCATCAGCATGGAGTTTCTTCATGCGCTTTACACCAATATGACCTAAACGGCAGTGCCACAAATAAGTTGCACTATCATTATTAACTTTGCATCTTTTGGTTTCAATATTATTATTATGTGTATCACTACGATCGAGATCCAACGAACTATTTTCATTGGGTGTGTAACCATATAAGGTTTTATTCATGTAAACAGAACAACAATTTATTCTCTTACTTAAATGAATAACTGTATTACAATAAACATGATCAAATCATATTCATGCTCAATGCAAACACCAAATAACACTTATTCAGGTTCAACACTAATCCCGAAAGTATAGGGAGTGTGCGATGATGATCATATCAATCTTGGAACCACTTCCAACACACATCGTCACTTCACCCTTAACTAGTCTTTATTCTGCAACTCCCGTCTCGAGTTACTAATCTTAGCAACTGAACTAGTATCAAATACTAGTTGGTTGCTATAAACACTAGTAAAGTACACATCAATAACATGTATATCAAATATACTTATGTTCACTTTGCCATCCTTCTTATCTGCCAATCACTTGAGGTAGTTCCGCATCCAGTGACCAGTCCCTTTGCAGTAGAAGCACTTAGTCTCAGGCTTAGGGTTAGACTTGGGCTTCTTCACTTGAGCAGCAACTTGCTTGCTGTTCATTTTGAAGTTCCCCTTCTTCCCTCTGCCCTTTTCTTGAAACTAGTGGTCTTGTCTACCATCAACACTTGATGTTTTTCTCGATTTCTACCTTCATCAATTTCCTCATTACGAAGAGCTTGGGAATCATTTCCGTTATCCCTTGCATATCATAGTTCATCACGAAATTCTACTAACTTGGTGATGGTGACTAGAGAATTCTGTCAATCACTATCTTATCTGGAAGATTAACTCCCACTTGATTCAAGCGATTGTAGTACTCAGACAATCTAGGCACATGCTCACTAGTTGAGCGATTCTCCTCCATCTTTTAGCTATAGAACTTGTTGGAGACTTCATATCTCTCAACTCGGGTATTTGCTTGAAATATTAACTTCAACTACTAGAACATCTCATATGTTCCATGACGTTCAAAACGTCTTTGAAGTCCCGATTCTAAGCCATTAAGCATGGTGCACTAAACTATCAAGTAGTCATCATATTGAGCTAGCCAAACGTTCATAACGTCTGCATCTGCTCCTGCAATAGGTCCGTCACCTAGCGGTGCATCAAGGACATAATTCTTCTGTGCAGCAATGAGGATAAACCTCAGATCATGGATCCAATCCGCATCATTGCTACTAACATCTTTCAATACAATTTTCTCTAGGAACATATCAAAATAAACACAGGGAAGCAACAACACGAGCTGTTGATCTACAACATGATTTACAAAATACTACCAGGACTAAGTTCATGATAAATTTAAGTTCAATTAATCATATTACTTTAAGAACTCCCACTTAGATAGACATCCCTCTAATCCTCTAAGTGATCACGTGATCCAAATCAACTAAACCATGTCCGATCATCACGTGAGATGGAGTAGTTTCATTGGTGAACATCACTATGTTGATCATATCTACTATATGATTCACGCTCGACCTTTTGGTCTCCGTGTTCCGAGGCCATATCTGTATATGCTTGGCTCGTCAAGTATAACCTGAGTATTCCGCGTGTGCAACTGTTTTGCACCCCTTGTATTTGAGCATAGAGCCTATCACACCCGATCATCACGTGGTGTCTCAGCACGAAGAACTTTCGCAACGGTGCATACTCAGGGAGAACACTTCTTGATAATTAGTGAGAGATCATCTTAAAATGCTACCGTCAAACTAAGCAAAATAAGATGTATAAAAGATAAACATCACATGCAATCATAATATGTGACATGATATGGCCATCATCATCTTGTGCCTTTGATCTCCATCTCCAAAGCATTGTCATGATCTCCATCGTCACTAGCATGACACCATGATCTCCATCATCTTGATCTATATCAATGTGTCGTCACATGGTCGTCTCGCCAACAATTGCTCTTGCAACTATTGCTATCGCATAGCGATAAAGTAAAGCAATTATTGGGCACTTGCATCTTATGCAATAGAGAGACAACCATAAGGATTTTGCCAGTTGCCGATAACTTCAACAAAACATGATCATCTCATACAACAACTTATATCTCATCACGTCTTGACCATATCACATCACAACATGCCCTACAAAAACAAGTTAGACGTCCTCTACTTTGTTGTTGCAAGTTTTACGTGGCTGCTACTGGGCTTAGCAAGAACCGTTCTTACCTACGCATCAAAACCACAACGATAGTTTGTCAAGTTGGTGCTGTTTTAACCTTCGCAAGGACCCGGCGTAGCCACACTTGGTTCAACTAAAGTTGGAGAAACTGACACCCGCCAGCCACCTGTGTGCAAAGCACGGCGATAGAACCAGTCTCGCGTAAGCGTACGCGTAATGTCGGTCCGGGCCGCTTCATCCAACAATACCGCAGAACCAAAGTATGACATGCTGGTAAGCAGTATGACTTATATCGCCCACAACTCACTTGTGTTCTACTCGTGCATATAACATCAACACATAAAACCTAGGCTCGGATGCCACTGTTGGGGAACGTAGTAATTTCAAAAAATTTCCTACGCACACACAAGATCATGGTGATGCATAGCAACGAGAGGGGAGAGTGTTGTCTACGTACCCTCGTAGACCGATAGCGGAAGCATTATGACAACGCGGTTGATGTAGTTGTACGTCTTCACGGCCCGACCGATCAAGCACTGAAACTACGGCACCTCTGAGTTCTAGCACACGTTCAGCTCGATGACGATCCCCGGACTCCGATCCAGCATAGTGTCGGGAAAGAGTTCCGTCAGCACGACAGCGTGATGACAATCTTGATGTACTAATGTCGCAGGGCTTCGCCTAAGCACTGCTACAATATTATCGAGGACTATGGTGGAAGGGGGCACCGCACACGGCTAAGAATATGATCACGTGGATCAACTTGTGTGTCTATGGGGTGCCCCCTGCCCCCGTATATAAAGGAGTAAGGGGGAGGCCGGCTGGCCCTTGTGGGGCGCCAAGGAGGAGTAGGATTCCTACTCCTAGTTGAAGTAGGTTTCCACCTTTCCTTGTCCAACTAGGAGAAGGGGGGAAAGGGGGGAAGAGGGGAAGGAAGGGAGAGAGGGGTCGCGCCCCAAACCCCTTGTCCAATTCAGACTGGGCTTGGGAGGGGCGCGTGCCACCTCCTGGTCCTTCCTACTAAGGCCCATTAAGGCCCATTGCTTCTTCCTCGTATTCCCGTAACTTCCCGGTACCTCCGAAAATACCCGAACCACTCGGAACCTTTCCGATGTCCAAATGTAGTCGTCCAATATATCAATCTTTATGTCTCGACCATTTCAAGACTCCTCGTCATGTCCCCGATCTCATCCGGGACTCCGAACTCCTTCGGTACATCAAAACTCATAAACTCATAATATAACTGTCATCAAAACCTTAAGCGTGCGGACCCTACGGGTTCGAGAACAATGTAGACATGACCGAGACACGTCTTCGGTCAATAACCAATAGCGGAACCTGGATGCTCATATTAGCTCCTACATATTCTACGAAGATCTTTATCGGTCAGACCGCATAACAACATACGATGTTCCCTTTGTCATCGGTATGTTACTTGCCCGAGATTCGATCGTCGGTATCTCAATACCTAGTTCAATCTCGTTACCGGCAAGTCTCTTTACTCGTTCCATAATACATCATCTCACAACTAACTCATTAGTTGCAATGCTTGCAAGGCTTATGTGATGTGCATTACCGAGAGGGCCCAGAGATACCTCTCCAACAATCGGAGTGACAAATCCTAATCTCGAAATACGCCAACCCAACATGTACCTTTGGAGACACCTGTAGAGCTCCTTTATAATCACCCAGTTACGTTGTGACGTTTGGTAGAACACAAAGTGTACCTCCGACAAACGGGAGTTGCATAATCTCATAGTCATAGGAACATGTATAAGTCATGAAGAAAGCAATAGCAACATACTAAATGATCATGTGCTAAGCTAATGGAATGGGTCATGTCAATCAGATCATTCACCTAATGATGTGATCCCATTAATCCAGTAACAACTCTTTGTTCATGGTTACGAAACATAATCATCTTTGATTAATGAGCTAGTCAAGTAGAGGCATACTAGTGACACTCTGTTTGTCTATGTATTCACACATGTATTATGTTTCCAGTTAATACAATTCTAGCATGAATAATAAACATTTATCATGATATAAGGAAATAAATAATAACTTTATTATTGCCTCTAGGGCATATTTCCTTCATTTTGATCCCTTAGATCATCGATCTCCTGCTCAAGGCTCAATATATTCTTACATAATTCTTGTTTGTTTTCCTGCAAGAGGTGAAAAGGGATAAACTCGATCTTAGGTCTCTTTGCTCTGCCAGGGAGGCTTGACTTTTTGAACTCCACATGCATGTTGCCAAGTTGAGGTAATGGGACTTCATCCTCATCTGAACTCGTCTCCTCTTTTCCCTTCGGTTCATAGTCCTCTTCTTCTTCCGTAGTCCAACCACAATGCTCCACGTCCCCATAGACCTTAGGAGCTGCAAGGTAATCAGCCACATAGCTTTTTCCTTCCGAATCCTAGGATGACATATTGCTCTAATTTGCAGCAGGAAAAGCTTGAAACAAGAACATGAGATTTTTGCGTGATACGGTGGTCAAAACCTTCCGAAGATTATATCACTACTAGGAAAACGACTATAGATGAAATGGACACTAATGGCGCACCACGTGTGTGGTGCGCCATTAGAATATAGCAATGGCGCACCACATACAGGTACGCCATTAGTAATATATTACTAATGGCACACCTGGTGTGCGGTGCGCCATTAGAAGTTTTGAAAAAAAATAAAAACAAAATTTGTTACTAATGGCGCACCGTGGGTGTGGTGCGCCATTAGTAGTTGACATAGTAATGGCGCACCACACCCACGGTGCGCCATTAGAAGTTTTGAAAAAAAGTAAAAAAAAATTGTTAGTAATGGCGCACCAGTGGACAGTGCGCCATTACTAGTTTTAACTAGTAATGGCGCACTGTCCACTGGTGCGCCATTACTAAGTTTTTTTCAAAAAAATTCAAATTTTTTATATTTTTTTCAAAACTAGTAATGGCGCACCGTGGACCGCCTTTTCAGTTTAAAAAAAATTAAAAAATGACAAAAATGTCAAAAAAATAAAAGAAAATAAGTTTGCCATGTGATATGTGGTCTAGTTGTTGGGAAAATTTACAAATATAAATTTCGACTTTATTTGCAAAATCTCTCTGGAAATTTGTAAAATGGGCATAACTTTTGCATACGAACTCGGATTAAAAAGTTTTATATATGAAAAATCATCTACTCGAAAAGTTACATCCGTTACAGGGCTTTCAAGATCTAGAGGCAAAAAAATTCAAAAAAAAAGGTTTTGATTTTTTTTTCAAAAAATGATACGTAATATGACCGGGAAGTTTGAAATATTTTTCAAAATTTCATCATAGTCATGAACATGAACAATGTCCTAGAAGTGCCTGTGAAGTGAGCTGTTGCTGGGGTTGGATAGAACTCTGAAGTTAAGCGTGCTTGGGCTGGAGTATTGAGAGGATGGGCGACCTTTCGAGAAGTTTGACCACGGAATGCGATTTGACCTGAGATTAAGCATATTAACCCGAGATTAAGACATAATGACCTGAGATTAAGAAAAAAACGAAAAAATATTGAAATTTTTTGAAAAAAATTAAAAAAATTCTTGTCGGTGTACTAAAGTAGGGGTACCCTAGTATCCCGAACTTGTGCACGGGCGACCGCCAAAATCCTCCGTGGTTCCTTTGGAGCCATTCAAGAACAAAGTATTTAAGCCAAGGAGACAAGACCTCGGCAAGAGGAGCTTGCCGGGAAGGCCAACCAAGGCATCTCAAGGAACTTGCCGCGACGCGCCACGCGTCCCGGAAAGGCATGGTGAGCGACAAGCTCCCGGGCGCGACAAGACAACGACCGCGGCAAGGCGCTTGCCGCGGCAAGGCGCTTGCCGCAGCAGGCCACTACTTCGTATCCGCGCTCCAGCACATCCGCCAACGTGTCGCTCTGGGACCCTTCCAGGCGTACGTGGCAGGAAGCTGTGCAGCCAGCGGTGCGCAGTGGTAAGCGGCGCTGACAAGACGGCCGCTGTAGCAAGCGGTGGCGTCCCTGGCGGTCCCTTTCGCACTATTTGGGGCGACGCAGACGGGCATTTAATGCCCTTGTCCCCTACCGTCAAGGTTAGGTATGATACACTGTACAAGTAGCTATACCAACCGCACCACCATTTCCATTTTTGCCCTTATCTATGTTGCCACCTGTCGGTGACCCCTTGAGCGTATAAAAGGAGGCCCATGCGCAACGTAGAAGGGGTTCGGAGCTTAGAGGACTCATTCACGCTCGGTCTCGCTAGCTGCTGGTGTGTACTGTAGCACTCCGCGCTCCCGAGCAAGAACTCAATACAAACCAAAGCAGGAGTAGGGTTTTACGCCTCCGTGCGGCCCGAACCTGGGTAAACTGCTCGTGTGCTTCACCTCGATCTGCTCTTTGCGCGATCTCCGCCCCCGCCGAACCGAAAAGGGGCTCGGTCCACCAAGCCCCATAGGTGCTCGTGGATCAGTTTCCCCGGCATCTTTGGCGCGCCAGGTAGGGGGCGTCGAGGCTATCTGAACCAGATCCGGCGTTCACGCGAGCTAGATCTTCATCATCTTCATCAACATGCCGCCAAAGAAGAAGGCTTCGGAGGCAGCTGCTCTGTCCGCGCTGAACCCGCCGCCGCCGGAGCACACGGCTGGTGGGGTAGACACCGGCGGAAGAACGGGCGTCGATGAGGGAGCTCACGGTGCTGCCAAGTCGAAGGACAAGGCTGCGCTGCCCATCGGCGGCGCAGTCGACTCCCGCAACGACCGGGCGCACTCCAAGACCTCGGCGTCCGTACATGCACCGCGCCCATCTCAGGTGGCGCAGGACCGACAACGTCATGGTACTCACGGTACCATGCGTTTGCTGGACCAGGATCAAGCTGGCGGTTCTCGGAGGGCTCAAGACCAGCATGCCCGCCAACATGCTGGCACGAGCGGAGCACGGTCGCCTGGATGGGACACTGCTCCTTCTAACGTAGTTAGAAGTCCGAGCATATCTCGCTCCTCGCACCGTTCGCCACCGCCACCCGCCACCTCAGCAGAAGCTTTGGCGCGAGCTCAACTGCTCCTGGACTACCCTCCAGTGGCAGACAAGATCGACGAATGGAGGGCCACCATTCGGAGTCTCATCGGCTTTGCCAACGGCGACAATCCGCGGCATCCGAGTACATCGCAGCCGCGGCAAGTCAGCCAGGCACGAGCCGGTGGCGACAAGACCGGTGGGGGTGTAACCACCGTGCACTCTTCGCCCCGAAGGCCAAGATCACCGGCTTGCCGGACCAACCTCGACAGCGACTCCACCGTGTCATCAGATCCACGAGCTCGTCAAGATCAGCGCCAAGTTCTTCACGAACGACAGCAAGAAGACGCTCGTACTCGCATCGAGCGCCGAAGAGAAGCGTGGCGTCAATCAGACCAGCGCGCTGGGCCCTCTGTCGACATGCATGCGCCAGGGGAACCAGGCGACTTGCCGTACGCGATAGGTTGCCCTGCGTTTACCCGTGAGCTGCAGCAAGTCCAGTGGCCCAGCCAGAAGAATTTCAAACCAGACGTACCAGAGAAGTACGACGGCAAGACGCATCCGTCGGAGTTCCTCAGCATCTACACCATCGCGGTGCAGGCTGCCGGGGGACGGGACGATAACATCCTTGCCAACTACTTCCCTCTGGTGCTCAAACCCAACGTCAGGTCCTGGCTCATGCATTTGCCGGACAACTCCAAATCCTCCTGGGCAGATCTATGCCACCAGTTTGTCGGCGCCTTTACAGGCGGCCACAAACCTCATGGCCAAGAGAGTGACCTTCATCTGCTCGCCTAGAAGGAAGGAGAACCCCTGCGCAAGTACATTCGGAGATTCAGCCGTGTACAGCACAACATCCCAGATGTCCACCCTGCCGCGGTCATCAGCGCGTTCCATCAAAACATGCGTAACCGCAGGATGCAGGAGGAGATGGCGATGTGCAAGATCAGAGACGTCAGTGAGCTGTATGCCCTGGCCGACAAGTGTGCACGTGCTGAGGAAGGGAGGAAACTCCCCGGAGAGAGTACATGAGCAGGAGGATCTGACAGCGAGGATGCTGCCCCGGAAAAGAAAAACCAGCGGCGGAACAACAGGAAGAAGAAAGGCAAAGATGTGCTGGTCGTTGAGCAGTCCGGCAATGAAGGTGGCGCCAAGAAAGCCAAGGTTGGTAGCTCCGGCAAGGAGATTGCCGCATGCACCAACTGCCAGGCTGTGGCGGTCGCCGACAAGCAGGACGGCTCCGACAAGCAATACTGCAAGATCCACCGCACCAAGGGCCATGACCTCCAGAGCTGCAGGAAGGTCGAGCAGCTTGTCGAGCAGCAAAAGGCTGAATACGAATGACGCGACAAGGAGAAAGCCCAAGGAGGTGCTGGAGGATCCGACAAGAAGCGCCCCGGCTGGGGAGGACGCCGCGGCAAGGCCAAGCAGCGGCAAGGAGACAGACCTCCCCGCAGTCGCGACAAGGATGAAGATGATAGCGATGACGAAGACATGGATGATGTCGAGAACAGTGAGCAGGAGTTCCAGAAAGCCACAGAGGTCTTATGCGTCGACGGTGTTGCTTCTCTGCACACTTCGCACCGCCAACTCAAGCAGTGGGTGCGGGAAGTTAATGCAGCAGAACCACCTGGCGAGTCGCGCAAACTTCTGAAATGGTCCAGCACGCCTATCATCTTTGATATTGAGGACCACCATGATCGCACAACTGCGGTCGGGTGCTTGCCGATGTTGGTTTCACCAACTATCCGCAACCTCAACGTCACTAAGATGTTAGTTGACGGCGGGGCCGGCTTGAACCTGATCTCCTCCGCTGTACTCCAGAAACTCCAGATCCCTGACAGCAAACTTGAAGAGACCGGCACATTCCAAGGAATCAGCCCGGGAAGGAGCAAGCCGAAGGGGAAAGTTACGCTGCCAGTGACATTTGGCAGCGAGTTGAATTTCAGGACTGAGAGGGTCACTTTCGACGTTGCCGATTTTCTGTTGCCCTACAATGGAATACTTGGCCATCCAGCACTGGCCAAGTTCATGGCAGCCTCTCACTATGCATACAACATGCTGAAGATGCCAGGACCGATAAGTGTCATCTCCATCCCTGGTGACAAGAAAGATGCTCTTGTCTGCGCCGACAAGATCTATCGGGAAGCAGCAGCCACAATTGATCGCAAGACACTTGCTGCTGAAGCTCCCCGGGGGAAGAAGAAGACCAAGTCCGGCAAGAGCTCTGATGCCCACTCCGGCAAGCGCACCTCTTCGGAGTGCTACGCTGCCGTCGAGAATGCACCATCGAGCTCCACCGGCAAGTATAAAAAGGCAATGGCAGCTCCGCCAGAGACCAAGAAGGTGTCCGCCAAGGAGGACGACACTGGTGGTACCTTCACCATCAGTGCCACGCTTGACCCTAAATAGGAAAGCGCGCTCGTTGCTTTCCTGCGGGCGAATGTCGACGTGTTTGCGTGGCAACCGTCTGACATCCCCGGTGTTCCCAGGAAAGTAATTGAGCACCACCTTGTCGTTTGTCCTCATGCGCGGCCCATCAAGCATAAAGTCAGGAAGCAAGCAGTGGAGCGCCAAGAATTCATTGCAGAAGAGATCAAGAAGTTGGAAGCAGCAGGCCTTGTCAGAGGAGTGCTCCATCCTACGTGGTTGGCCAATCCTGTAGTCGTGCGCAAGGCAAATGGGAAATGGAGGCTTTGTATAGACTTCACCGATGTTAATAAAGCTTGTCCCGAAGACCCATTTCCCTTGCCGCACATCGACCAGATTGTTGACTCCACAGCCAGATGTGACTTGCTTTCATTTCTTGACGCATACTCAAGATATCATCAGATCTTCATGGCAAAAGAGGATGAGGAGAAAACCGCATTCATTACTCCGTGTGGCACGTACTGTTTCGTACGGATGCCTTTTGGTTTAAAGAATGTCGGTTCAACATTTGCAAGAGTAGTCAATGTCGCTCTTGAGCCGCAAATACACAGAAATGTAGAATCCTACATGGATGATATAGTAGTCAAGAGCAAGGACAGGGCAACTCTGATTCAGGATTTAGATGAAACTTTTGCAAATCTGCGCAAGATCAACCTCAAGCTGAATCCTGAGAAGTGCGTGTTTGGAGTCCCTTCCGGCAAGCTTCTCGGATTTTTCGTATCTCAGCGGGGAATTGAGGCCAATCCCGACAAGATCAAGGCCATTGAGCAAATTGAAGCACCAAAGCGCGTCAGGGATGTACGAAGACTTGCCGGTTGCGTGACTGCTCTCAGCAAGTTTATCTCTAGGTCTGCTGAGCGCGCCCTGCCATTTTTCAAAATATTGAACAAGGCAGGCCCAATGCAATGGACTCCGGAAGCGGAGGCTGCGCTGCAGGACTTGAAGAGATACCTGTCCTCCACTCCAACACTTGTCGCACCTAAGCCACAAGAGAAGTTGCTGCTGTATATAGCGGCAACCAATCAAGTGGTTAGTGCTGCGTTAGTTGCGGAGAGGGAGGCAGATGATGAGCCAGCAACTCCGGCAAGCGCATCCAGCGACAAGTAGGGGGCTCCCCCGACAAGCTCCGGTCCCGACAACGATAGATCTGCGCAGATGCACGAGGGTGTACAGAAGAAAATGGTGCAGCGCCCAGTTTACTTTGTCAGTTCCCTTCTGCAGGGAGCTAGGTCAAGGTACTCTGGTGTGCAGAAATTGCTTTTCGGCCTTCTCATGGCCTCGAGAAAGCTGCGCCATTACTTCCAAGCACATGAAATTACTGTTGTCACTCGCTTTCCGCTGAAGAGGATACTGCAGAATCCAGAAGCGACAAGCAGGATTGTTGAGTGGGCACTGGAACTGTCAAGCTTTGGCCTCAAGTTTGAAAGCACTTCAACTATCCAAAGCAGAGCATTGGCAGAATTTATAGCAGAATGGACGCCAACACCGGATGAGGAAATTCCAGAAACGAGCATCCCCATCAAGGAAGCAAGCAAAGAGTGGCTGATGTACTTTGACGGTGCCTTTTCGCTGCATGGCGCCGGTGCCGGCATGCTGCTTGTCGCACCCACCGGAGAGCACCTCAAGTACGTAGTCCAGATGCACTTTCCCAAGGAGCAAGCGACGAACAATACTGCAGAGTATGAAGGCTTACTTGCTGGTCTCAGGATCGCGGCAGACCTTGGAATCAAGAAGCTCATTGTCAGGGGTGACTCACAGCTTGTCGTCCGCCAAGTGAACAACGATTACTAGAGTCCGTTGATGGAAGCCTACGTTAACAAAGTGAGAAAGCTAGAAGAGCACTTCATCGGCCTGCAAATGGAGCACGTTCCAAGAGCTCAGAACGACATTGCTGACGGCCTATCGAAGTGCGCCGCACTTAAGTTACCTGTGGAACCAGGGATTTTTGTGTTCAAGCTGACCCAACTGTCCGTGACGCCATCAACTTGACAGAGCAAGAAGAGGAAGACGATTTCTGGTGACTATTTTCCGGCAGAGCTTCCCGAAGCCGCCGCTAAGAAGATCCCCAAGATAAACACCAAGAGCGCCGAGGAGCAATCTGCTCCGGCAAGCCCCATGGTTTGTTCCGTTGAAGAAGAGGCTCCCGACAAGTTTCGCTCCGGCAAGCTTGTCGGGGAACGTCAAGCTCCGGCTAAGCCAAAGGTTCTTGCCGTAGAAGCGGATGTTCCCGCAGCAGCAATCAACTCCGAGAGTACTAAGGAGCAGTCTGCTCCGGCAAGCCCTAGGGTTTCTTTCGTTGAAGCAGACGCTCCCGACAAGTTTTGCTCCGGCAAGCTTGCCGGGGAACGTCAAGCTCCAGCTGAGACGCAGGTTCTCGCCGTAGAAGCGGATGTTCCCGCAGCAGCAGATATGCCTTTAGTCCTTGTTGTCGAGCCACAAGCTCCAGCATGGGCACAACAGATCGTCCGTTTCCTTCAGACAGGAGAACTTCCCGAAGAGTAAGAAGAAGCAGAAAGAGTAGCCCAGCAGTCAAGTATGTACCAGTTTGTCGACAGCAAACTGTACAGAAGAAGACTCAACGGTGTGAAATTGAAGTGTATTCCCCGGGAAGATGGACAGAAGCTGTTGGCAGAGATACACGGAGGCATATGTGGTCACCACATTGGCGCAAGAGCACCTGCCGGCAAAGCATTCCGGCAAGGTTTCTTTTGGCCGACTGCCCTCCAGGATGCAACTGCACAAGTAACCAAGTGTGAAGCGTGCCAGTTCCATTCCAAACAGATACACCAGCCAGCTCAAGCTCTCCAGACGATCCCTTTATCTTGGCCATTTTCGGTCTGGGGGCTCGACATCCTCGGCCCCTTTCCCTGAGCTGTCGGGGGCTTTGAGTACTTGTACGTTGCAATCGACAAGTTCACAAAGTGGCCGGAAGTGGAACCAGTGAGGAAGGTGACAGCACAGTCAGCGGTCAAGTTCTTTAGGTCGATTGTTTGCCGCTTCGGGATCCCTAGCAGGTTGATCACCGACAACGGTACGCCATTTACGAGACGCACCTTCATGCAGTACGTTCAAGATCTTGGCGCCAAGATCTGCTTCGCTTCTGTTGCTCACCCGAGAAGCAACGGTCAAGCGGAGAGAGCAAATGCTGAAGTGTTGCGCGCGCTCAGGACCAGAACTTTCGACAGGCTGCACAAGTGCGGAAGGAACTGGATTGAGGAGCTGCCGGTGGCTCTTTGGTCAATCAGGACGACGCCAAATCGAGCCACTGGCCAGACACCTTTCGCTCTAGTCTATGGAGCAGAGGCAGTTACCCCCACGGAACTCGTATACGGGTCACCTCGAGTGCTCGCTTATGATGAGCTCGAGCAAGAGCAACTGCAACAAGATGACGCGCTGCTCCTTGAGGAAGACCATCTTCAGGCTGCTGTGCGAGCTGCTCGCTACCAGCAAGCTTTGCGTCGCTACCATAGCCGCAAAGTTAATGCCAGAAGTCTCGAGGAAGGCGACCTTGTTCTTTAGCGCGCTCAGTCTGCCAAGAATTCCAACAAGTTGACGCCGAAGTGGGAAGGCCCTTACCGGGTGAAACGAGTCACTAGGCCTGGCGCTGTCCGCCTTGAGACCGAAGATGGCATTCCGGTGAGCAACTCCTGGAACATCGAGGATCTTCGTAAGTTTTACCCGTAAGGCGCGGTTGTCAGATCCCGTTCCGGCAACCACCTTTTGTACAAGTCTTGCCGCTGTTGCATGTAATCCTTTGTACAAAGCCGGGCGCAGACCCCGCGCATAAATAAAGCTCATGTGCTCCGCACATCTTGTCGATTTCATGCTTTCTATATATTTTACGTGTGTGATCTGACACTTTGTGCAACACCTACTCCCCGGTAAGCAATAACGAGCCATAGGGCCCCGTATCTCTATTTTCTCTTCTTTCTTTTTCTCAAGGAAAGGAAGGTTCCCCCACGCACAAATTTGCCGGGGGGGAGAAGGGGAAGATGAAGGTATGGACCGGGCGTCGTTCAAGAATTTCGCCTTGCCGGGAAGCAGACAACAGAAAAGATAAGTTGCCAAAGTTTGAGCAATCAAGTTCTTTTTTTTAATTTTTTAAGTTATCTTCCTTGAATGATCGTGCTTTGTGTGGAAAACCTGTGCGCGGAAGAACCAACTCGTGGCTAGTTGCGCCCTTACGTCGTTTCGAGTCCGCTCAACAACTTAAGTGAGCTGCGACTAGTTGCTTAACTAGTCGCGCCCTTACTTTGTTCCGAGTCCGCTCAACAACTTAAGTGAGCTGCAGCTAGTTGCGACAAGGTTTCTTGTCGGCAGCGGCACCGCCAGCAGGCTGCTGACGTCCCGCACTCGGCGCTCGCGGCAAGTGTGCCTGCGCCGGCAAGTTCCCTAAAAGCGTAGGGCAAAAGCATACAAAGCAAGGAATCAAGTAAAGGGAATAACATAGCAATCACTACCCAGAGCAAAGTTATATTACAAGATAACTTCCCGCAGCTCTAACAGATTGTTCTCATGACTAGCAGCGGCAAGAAAAGAAGAAAACAGGCGGCCTAGTCTGCGCGATCGCCCTCGATCCTCTTGATCCCGCTCACCTTGTCCACAATGGGTGCGACAATGGCCTTGAGCTCCTCCAGATCGGCGTCCGGCGGCAAGGTCCTGAGGACGTTGGTGAGACGGAGGCCCAGGATGCAGAAGGCCGCCTTCATCAGCACCTTCTGAAGAGCTCCCGCGCAGATCTTGCGTGACTCGTCGGCCAGCTGCCTTGGGATCCTCTCCCGGAGCCGCTGGAGCACCGTCGCCACGCCTTTGAAGAACAGGGTGAGCTTGGCGCTGGGCTGGAGGTTCTCATCGGAGGGATACCCGAGATCCTCCATCCCCAGCTGCGCCAGCTCCTTGTCGATATTTGCGGCGGCATTCACAAGACCCTCCGTCCAACGCTCCACATTCTCCCTGAAGGTGTTCTGGGCGGCAACAGCACTGGCCAGCAGCGCCTCGTCGGCCTTGATCTCCTTCTTCAAGGCCACCTTCCGCTCCCTGGCGCCGTCCAGTGTCTTGGTCAAAGTAGCCAGCTTCAACTCAAGATTCGCGTTGAAATCCTTGGCGGCTCTAAGCTCCTTGCCCTTCTCGGCAAGGCGACCCTGCAGCTCGCCAAAGCTGTAGGCATACTTCTCGCACTCATCCTTGAGATCGGCCTCCAGCTGCGCCACCTTCGTCTCCAACTCCTTCTTGGCGGCCTCGGCAGCTGCGGCAGCGTCCTTTGCTTCCTTGAGGACCCCGCCAAACGTTTGCTCACGCGCGGCAAGCTCCTCCTCGTGGCTGTCGAGGTTGACCTTCCGCTGCGCCAATTCGCCCTCCTGCGCAGACAGCTTCTCAGCGGCAAGCCGCTGCTGCTCTTCAATTTCAGCCTTCTCGAGGAAGAAGGCCTGCTACTCCACGGCAAGTTGCTCCCGCTCCTTTGCCAGAGACCGGAGAGCTTCCTGATGAAAACCCCCGAGCTCCTCCGCGCGCTTCTCAATGTCTGCTCCCGCCTTCGTGACAAGCGCCTCGCGAGATTCCAGCTTGGCTTGCCGCGCGCGGTAGAGCGACAACAGCTTCCGCAGCAGCCGCTCCTCCTCAGGCTCACCGCTGCTGCTGCTTGGCGTGTCAACCACTGTCAGCCCAGCGGAGGCGAGGACCTCCCTGTCAAAGCTTTCTCCCTCGACCGGCGCCCTGGAGCTTGACGCCCAGGGGAGGTTGATGAAGATGCCGTCGCCGGCCTTCAGGTAGACGCCTGGCTGGGGCTCTTTGGAGCCTGGCGCTGCGGCAGTGGCGGACGGATCGGCGGTCGGTGCAGCGCCTGGCGCTCCTGCGTCCTCAGGGTCGTCAGTACGATCGCCAGATCCCCCGCCTGTTGCTGCGGCGGCAGCCTTGGCGGCCTCATCGCCGGCAGGCTCGTCGGCGTCGGTTGCTCCTTCGGGGGCAACAGCGTCGTTGGCGGCAACCTCCGTCTCCATTTGCTCCGCAGCAGATGGACCTGACGGCCGAAAAAGGGAGAAGAGTTAAGCAAAAACTCCAAGAGAAAAGAAGATCAAAAGAAGAAGAATCCAAGGGAAGTTTTTGAAGCAAGAGGATTACCTGTGCTGGGCTCGGCGGTCGTAGTCTCCGTCGCCGGGGAAACGCCGGTGCTGTCCCTTGGCGGAGAGCTCCCCCTTGCCGGAGAGTCCCTTGCCGGAAAATCTCTTGCTGGAGAACTCTCCCTTGGCGGCGTAGTTGAAGCAGATGGCACTTCGGGGGCGGCCTCCGGGCGCTCCTGGTGAGGTTGCTCTGCTCCTGCGCCAACCAACAAAACAGATTTCAGCGAAGAAGAAGTATCCATGAGCACCTCACAGCGGAAAGTAAATCATATACTTACGCTGGGGGCTGCTCTGGAGAACAGTTGCCGGGTCCGGCAAGGTGATCTCCGGCGCACCCTCTTCTGGCGGGGTGGGTTCATCATCGATGTTGATCACCGGGATCTTGGCTCTCTTCGCCGCCCTCTGGGCCAGCGTCCTGAAAAGGAACAGGTTCAGAATGAGGCAAATGAGATGCAAGGCAAAACAGCAAGATTTGAAGAAACTACAAATATAACAGGTGAATCTTACTCATCTCCTTCTTCCTCGTCAGAGCTGAGCGCCGAGAAGTCGAAACCCGGCTCACGGCCGGCGCGAGGAGGCGGAGGAGTAGGGTCCCTTGGCATCCGCTGCATCTGCCTCCTCCAAAGTAAATCCAAACTCACCCGCAGCCGCGGCTGCCGCCGCCTCTTCCAGCCTGGTGGCAATGCGTTCCAACTCCTCCTAAGTGGTAGCGCGGGTGAGGCCGTCCTTCTTGTCGGAGCGGATTGGCACTTCCACCAGGCCGTCGAAGAACTCCTGCACGACGACGTCATCTGGCTCTTGCCAAGTTGGCACAATTCCATGCGAGTCGCACTGCGGCATCATTGCGCGGATGCGGTCGAGCGAGGAATTGTTGCACAACGGAATGATGCCCTACGGCAACCTGAAGACTTCGGGATGCTCTGGGTCATATTTGAACAACTCCTGGAGCATCGCGTTGAGCTCCAGCACAGTGAAGTTATAGTTGAGGCCCGGGCGCAGCCTCATGATATCCGCCGCATTCTTGAACTCCCAGGCGGGTCTCCCTCTCTCCTGCAGTGGGGCAATGCGGCGGCGAAGGAAATCTGCGCCAACTGCGCCTACAGTTAGCCCGGCAAGCCTGAGGCGTTGGATCCGGGCGATGGCAATCTTCAGCCTGGCATCTTCCGGGGCCATGTTACTCCAGTCATTGCCGCGCACTACCGGGGTTTGGCGTCGGGCAGTAAATGGCTGCGGGTCCTCCTCGACGATCCAACACCAGTCAGCTCTCCACTCCTCCCACTTGCCGCGAAGCTCCCCCTCCAGATAGGCTTCCTTCTTGCCGGCCCTCGAGATCCAGGCGATCCCGCCGGATAAAGGCTCTCCTCTCTCTACTCGGGGCATGAAGAAATGGTGGAAAAGAGCGACGTTGGGATGGACTCCGACAAAGTTTTCACAAAGATGTGAGAAAACCGCCATGGTCAGAACGGCATTGGGAGTAAAGTCAAGGAGGCAGAACCCGTAGGTGTTCATGATATTGCAGAAGAATTCAGAGAAAGGCGGGCAGAGCCCGCAGTAGAAGAACAATGCGAAGAAAGGGTATCCGTTGGGAGCCATCTTCCAGGCGGTGGCGGGGAGTACCTTCGTGCGCGGGTGCGCCCGCGTCTCCGTCGACCAGAAGAGGTAGTAGCCCTCCCTCAGCTCCTTCGCGGCGAGCTTTGGGGGAAAGATGGCCCGCTCCTTCCGCAGCGCTGCGAGCCGCTGCGCCTCGCCCGACTTCACAGTCTTTCCCTTGTCGGCTTTCAGAGCCATGGCGGAAGTGGAGGAGGAGGACGACGGCATGGGTGGTGCTGGTGGCGATGGGGGGCAGAGCGCTGCTCTCTTGAGGCGGGGGAGCGGCGGAGGTTTTCGAGATTGAAGCAGTAGTGGGCGAGCTGCCCCTGTTTCCTCTGCTTATAAAGAGGGAGGAGGCGGACGTTCCGCCTTTCAAGTAAAGATACCACCCACGATCTCTCCCACGATGCCGCAATCAACGCATGCCGTTCGGGGAGGGCGCGGTGGATACGGAGAAAGATACGGCGAAACCCCAGGCCGCGCATGCCCGTGCACTGTTTTGGGCCTGACCCAACAGCGCTCGGCACCGTGTATGGCCCAGGCCCGGGGGCTCCTGTCGGTGTACTAAAGTAGGGGTACCCTAGTATCCCGAACTTGTGCACGGGCAGTCGTGGCCTCCCGCGGCAAGGCTTGCCGGGCGACCGCCAAAATCCTCCGTGGTTCCTTTGGAGCCATTCAAGAACAAAGTATTTAAGCCAAGGAGACAAGACCTCGGCAAGAGGAGCTTGCCGGGAAGGCCAACCAAGGCATCTCAAGGAACTTGCCGCGACGCGCCACGCGTCCCGGCAAGGCCTGGTGAGCGACAAGCTCCCGGGCGCGACAAGACAACGACCGCGGCAAGGCGCTTGCCGCGGCAAGGCACTTGCCGCAGCAAGCCACTACTTTGTATCCGCGCTCCAGCACATCCGCCAATGTGTCGCTCTGGGACCCTTCCAGGCGTACGTGGCGGGAAGCTGTGCAGCCAGCAGTGCGCAGTGGTAAGCGGCGCTGACAAGACTGCCGCCGTGGCAAGCGGTGGCGTCCTAGGCAGTCCCTTTCGCACTATTTGGGTGACGCAGACGGGCATTTAATGCCCTTGTCCCCTGCCGTCAGGGTTATGTATGATACACTGTACAAGTAGCTGTACCAACCGCACCACCATTTCCATTTTTGCCCTTATCTATGTTGCCACTTGTCGGTGACCCCTTGAGCGTATAAAAGGAGGCCCATGCGCAACGTAGAAGGGGTTCGGAGCTTAGAGGACTCATTCACGCTCGGTCTCGCTAGCTGCTGGTGTGTACTGTAGCACTCCGCGCTCCCGAGCAAGAACTCAATACAAACCAAAGCAGGAGAAGGGTTTTACGCCTCCGTGTGGCCCGAACCTGGGTAAACTGCTCGTGTGCTTCGCCTCGATCTGCTCTTTGCGCGATCTCCGCCCCCACCGAACCGAAAAGGGGCTCGGTCCGCCAAGCCCCATAGGTGCTCGTGGATCAGTTTCCCCGGCAAATCTAAGAAAAATTGAAAAAAAATTGTTACTAATGGCGCAATGGCGCACTTCTATGTGGTGCGCCATTAGTATACCAGATACAAATTGCGCACCGTGGGCCATACTAATGGCGCACCAGCGGTGCGCCATTAGAATACTAGATTCTAATGGCGCACCACAGGTGCGCCATTAGAAAAAAATTCTAATGGCGTGATGCTAGTGGCGCACCAGTAGTGCACCATTAGTAGCGAAAATAGGTGCGCCAGTAGCAGCCCTTTTTCTAGTAGTGTATAATGAATTTTTACCAACCAAAATACGTAACGTGCAAGAAAACGGAGTCTAGAGAGCACACGAGGTGCCCACGAGGCAGGGGGCGCGTCCAGGGGGTAGGGCGCGCCCTCCACCCTCGTGGAGCTCTCATGTCCTTCACGGACTACTTCTTATTTTTCTATTTTTCTAAATATTCCAAAACAGAGAAAAATTGCCATTAGAACTGTGTTGGAGTCAGTTTACTTATCGTACCACATACCTATTCCTTTTCGGAGTCTGAAACATTCTGGAAAGTGTCCCTTATGTATTCCTCCGGGGTTACGGTTTCAATAACATTGGTTTCAACATTTATAGGATTACGTGAGATATAATGTTTGATTCTTAATTTGACCGTTCACCACCTTCGGATTTGCGCCTCCGAAGTTATTCATTTTTATGGCACCGGACCGATAGACCTCCTCGATAACGTAAGGACCTTCCCATTTAGAGAGAAGCTTTCCTACAAAAAATCTTAAAACAAGAGTTGTATAGCAATACGTAATCACCTACATTAAACTCATGCTTTTGTATTCTTTTGTCATGCCATCTTTTAACTTTTTCTTTAAACAATTTAGCATTCTCATAGGCTTGGGTTCTCCATTCATCAAGTGAGCTAATGTCAAATAACCTCTTCTGACCGGCAAGTTTGAAATCATAATTGAGCTCTTTAATAGCCCAATAAGCCTTATGTTCTAGTTCGAGAGAAAGTGACATGCTTTTCCATAGACCATTTTATACGAAGACATACCCATAGGATATTTATATGTAGTTCTATAGGCCCATAATGCGTCATCAAGTTTCTTGGACCGATTCTTTCTAGATCTATTAACAGTCTTTTGCAAAATTAATTTGAGTTCTCTATTACTCAATTCTACTTGACCACTAGACTGTGGGTGATAAGGAGATGCAATTCTATGATTAACATCATACTTAGCAAGCATTTTGCGGAAAGCACCATGAATAAAATGGGAACCACCATCAGTCATTAAATATCTAGGGACTCCAAACCTCGGAAAAATAACTTCTTTAAGCATCTTAATGGAGGTGTTATGATCAGCACTACTAGTTGGAATAGCTTCTACCCACTTAGTAACGTAATCAACAACAACTAAAATATGACTATATCCATTAGAGGTAGGAAACGGTCCCATATAACCAAAGCCCCAAACATCAAATGGTTCAATAACAAGTGAATAATTCATAGGCATTTATTGACGTCTACTAATATTACCAATTCTTTGACATTCATCACAAGATAAGACAAACTTACGGGCATCCTTGAAGAGAGTAGGCGAATAAAAACCAGATTGCAATACCTTATGTGCAGTTCTATCTCCAGCGTGGTGTCCTCCATAAGCTTCGGAGTGACACTTGCGTAGGATCTGTTCATGTTTATGCTCAGCTACACATCGTCTAATAACACCATCTACTCCTTCTTTATAAAGATGTGGGTCATCCCAAAAGTAATGTCTTAAATCATAGAAAAACTTTTTCTTTTGCTGGTATGTGAAACTAGGTGGTATAAATTTAGCAACAATGTAATTAGCATAGTCAGCATACCATGGAGCAGCATGAGAAGCATTTATGACATTTAATTGTTCATCAGGAAAGCTATCATCAATAGGTAGTGGGTCATCAATAACATTTTCTAACCTAGACAAGTTATCTGCAACGGGGTTCTCAGGTCTCTTTCTATCAATAATATGCAAATCAAATTCTTGTAGCAAGAGAACCCATCTAATAAGTCTAGGTTTAGCATCTTTCTTTTCCATAAGATATTTAATAGCAGCATGATCCGTGTGAATAGTTACTTTAGAATAAACAATATAAGGTCTGAACTTATCACAAGCAAATACAACTGCTAAGAATTCTTTTTCGGTAGTAGCATAATTTCTCTAGGCATTGTCCAGAGTTTTACTAGCGTATTGAATAACATTTAATTTCTTATCAACTCTTTGCCCTACAACAGCACCCACAGCATAATCACTAGCATTACACATAATTTCAAAAGGTAAATTCCAATTAGGTGGCTGAACAATAGGTGAAGAGATCAATGCTTTCTTAAGTATTTCAAATCCATCTACACAATAGGTGAAGACGAACGGTATATATTTTCGTAATAAATTAGTGAGAGGCCATGAAATTTTTGAGAAGTCCTTAATGAACCTCCTATAAAAACCGGCATGACCAAGGAAACTTCTTATACCTTTGATGTCCTTGGGACACGACATCTTTTCAATAGCATCAACTTTAGCTTTATCAACTTTAATGTCCCTTTAAGAAATTTTGTGCCCCAAGACAATACCTTCATTAACAATAAAGTGGCATTTCTCCCAATTCAAGACAAGGTTAGTTTCTTCACATCTCTGCAAAACTCGATCAAGGTTGCTTAAGCAATCATCAAAAGAGGATCCATAAATGGAGAAATCATCCATGAATACCTCACATATCTTTTCACAAGAATCAGAAAATATAGCCATCGTGCATCTTTGAAAGGTAGCAGGTGCATTACATAAACCAAAAGGCATACATCTACAAGCAAAAGTACCGAAAGGCAAGTAAAAGTGGTCTTAGATTGATCATCAGCTAACACAGGTATTTGAGAGAAACCAGAATAACCATCTAGAAAGCAAAAATGTGTATGTTTGGGTAATCTTTCTAGCATTTGATGAATAAAAGGTAAGGGGTAAAGATCTTTTTAGTAGCCTTATTTAATTTGCGGAAATCAATTACCATCCTATAACCTGCAATAATTCTTTGCGGAATCAATTCATCTTTTTCATTAGGAACGACAGTAATACCTCCCTTCTTAGGAACACTATGGACAGGACTTACCCACTGACTATCAGCAACGAGATAAATTATACCTGCCTCAAGGAGCTTTAGTATTTCTTTTCTTACCACTTCTTTCATCTTAGGATTCAGACATTGTTGGTGATCAATAACTGGTTTGGCATCTTTTTCCAAATTTATTTTGTGTTGACATAGAGTGGGACTAATGCCCTTAAGATCATCAAGAGTACATCCAATAGCAGCATGATGCCTCTTTAGAGTTTTCAATAATTTTTCTTCCTCCTTCTCTTAAAGGTTAGCGCTAATAATAATAGGAAATGTCTTCTTTTCATCAAGATAAGCATATTTAAGAGTATCAAGCAATGGTTTAAGCTCAAACACGGGATCACCCTTTGGTGGAGGAGGATCCCCTAAGATTTAATCAGGCAAGTTGTGTTTCAAAATAGGTCCCTGTTTAAAGAACACTTCATCTATTTCCCTTCTTTCATTCATAAACATATCATTTTCATGGTCCAGCAAATATTGTTCTAAAGGATCACTAGGAGGTACAACAATAGAAGCAAGACCAATAATTTCATCTTTACTAGGCAATTCTTCTTCACGATGTTGTCTACGAAATTTAGAAAAGTTGAACTCATGAGACATATCACCTAAACCAATAGTAATAGCATCCTTTTTGCAGTCTATCCTAGCACTAACAGTGTTCAAGAAGGGTCTACCAAATATAATGGGACAAAAGCTATGTTGTGGGGAACCAAGAAAAAGAAAATCAGCAGTATATTTAGCTTTCCCACACAAGACTTCAACATCTCTAACAATTCCCATTGGTGAAATAGTATCTCTATTGGCAAGTGTAATGGTGACATCAATTTATTCTAACTCAGCGGGTGCAATATCATGCATAATTTCTTTGTATAAGTCAATAGGTATTGCACTAGCACTAGCACCCATATCACACAAGCCATGATAACAATGATCTCCTATTTTAGCAGAAATAACAGGCATGCCTACCACAGGTCTATGTTTATCTTTAGCACAAGGTTTAGCAATTCTAGCAGTTTCATCACAGAAATAAATAGCATGCCCATCAATATTATCAGCCAAGAGATCCTTAATAATAGCAATATTAGGTTCAACTTTAACTTGCTCAAGAGGTGTATATGTTCTAATATTGCTTTTACGAACCACAGTTGAAGCTTTAGCATGATCTTTTATCCTATAAGGAAAAGGTGGTTTCTCAACATAAGCAGTAGGAATCATAGGATCATTATAAGTTATAGTCTTTTCTTCAAATTTAACAGGTGTAACTACTTTTACTTCTATGGGAGGATAATATTTAAACCACTTCTCCTTAGGGAGATCAACATGAGTAGCAAAAGATTCACAGAAAGAAGCTACTGTCTCAGAGTCAGGTCCATATTTCGTGCTAAATTTATGGAAAACATCGGTATCCATAAAAGATTTGAGAGCTCATGATTGGGGCATGAATATAACATTGATTTAAGCCTCCCCCAAGCTTGAGCGATGCTTTCTCCTTTGCGAGGCCAAAAATTATACATATAATTACGATCACGATGAACAAGATGCATAGGATAAAACTTCTGATGAAATTCCAATTTCAATCGTTTGTAGTTCCATGATCCCATATCATCACATAGCCTATATCATGTCAATGCATCTCCCTCCAAAGATAAAGGGAAGACATTCTTATTGATAACATCATCGGGCATACCTGCAAGCTTAAATAATCCACAAAGTTCATCCACATATATTAGGTGCTCATCAGGATGTAATGTTCCATCTCCTGCAAAAGGATTAGCTAGCAGTTTTTCTATCATACCCGGAGGAATTTCAAGATAGACATTTTCATTTTCAGTTGGTTCAGTAGGTTGACTAGGTTGAGGATAAATTCTTTGCTCTACTGGTCGGGGTGAAGATACCCCGAACAAGCCCCTCAGAGGATTACTTTCCATAGTAACAAGTGACAGTAAATTTCAGCACACTATATAAATTTTTCCATACCAAATTCCACCTACCAAAGGCGCTTCACTCCCCGGCAACGGCGCCAGAAAAGAGTCTTGATGACCCACAAGTATAGGGGATCTATCGTAGTCCTTTCGATAAGTAAGAGTGTCTAACCCAACGAGGAGCAGAAGGAAATGATAAGCGGTTTTCAGCAAGGTATTCTCTGCAAGCACTAAAATTATAGGTGACAGATAGTTTTGTGATAAGATAATTTGTAACGAGCAACAAGTAACAAAAGTAAATAAATTGCAGCAAGATGGCCCAATCTTTTTTGTAGAAAAGGACAAGTCTGGACAAATTCTTATATAGAGAAAAGCACTCTCGAGGACACATGGGAATTATCGTCAAGCTAGGTTTCATCACATTCATATGATTTGCGTTCAGTACTTTGATAATTTGGTATGTGGGTGGACCGGTGCTTGCATACTGTCCTTACTTGGACAAGCATTCCACTTATGATTAACCTCTATTGCAAGCATCGGCAACTAAAACAAAAGTATTAATGTAAACCTAACCATAGCATGAAACATATGGATCCAAATCAGCCCCTTACGAAGCATCGCATAAACTAGGGTTTAAGCTTCTTTCACTCTAGCAACCCATCATCTACTTATTACTTACCAATGCCTTCCTCGAGGCCCAAATAATGGTGAAGTGTCATGTTGGTGATGTTCACATAACACCACTAGAGGAGAGACAACATACATCTCATCAAAATATTGAACGAATACAAAATTCACATGGCTACTAATAGCAAGACTTCTCCCATGTCCTCATGAACAAACATATCTAATCACAAAGCATATTCATGTCCATAATCAGAGGGGTATTAATGTGCATATAGGATCTGAACATATGCTCTTCCACCAAGTAAACGAACTAGCATCAACTACAAGGAGTAATCAACACTACTAGCAACCCACAAGTACCAATCCCAGACTTAGAGACAAGAATTGGATACAAGAGATGAACTAGGATTTGAGAGGAGATGGTGCTGGTGAAGATGTTGATGGAGATTGGCCCCCTCCCGATGAGAGGAGCGTTGGTGATGACGATGGCGATAATTCCCCCCTCCCAGAGGGAAGTGTCCCTGGCATACCAGCTCCACCGAAGCCCTAGATTGGTTCCGCCAAGGTTCCGCCTCGTGGCGGCGGAGTCTCATCCCGAAAGCTTGCTTATGATTTTTTTCTCAACGAAAGACTCCACATAGCAGAAGATGGGCATAGGAGGTCCACCAGGGGCCCATGAGGCAGGGGGCGCACCCAGGGGGGTTGGGCGCGCCCCCACCCTCGTGGCTGGTGAGTGGCCCCCCTCTGGTACTTCTTGCGCTTAGTATTTTTTATATATTCTAAAAATAACTTCCATGAAGTTTCAGGACTTTTGGAGCTATGTAGAATAGGTCTCTAATATTTGCTCCTTTTCCAGCCCAGAATACCAGCTGCTGGCATTCTCCCTCTTTATGTAAACCTTGTAAAATAAGAGAGAATAGGCATAAGTATTGTGACATAATGTGTAATAACAACCCATAATGCAATAAATATCGATATAAAAGCATGATGCAAAATGGACGTAGCATACCGCTTAGTGATAAAGTAACGCAATTACATGGCGATTGCATTTCATACAATAAAGTGACAACCATAAGGCTCCTACCAGTTGTTGATAACTTCTACAAAACATGATCATCTCATACAACAATTTATATCTCATCACGTCTTAACCATATCACATAACAACATGCCCTACAAAAACAAGTTAGACATCCTCTACTTTGTTGTTGCAAGTTTTACGTTGCTACTATGGGCTTCTAGCAAGAACCGTTCTTACCTACACTTCAAAACCACAACGATTTTTCGTCAAGTGTGATGTTTTAACCTTCAACAAGGACCGGCCGTAGTCAAACTCGATTCAACTAAAGTTGGAGAAACAAACACCCGTCAGCCACCTGTGTGCGAAGCATGTCGGTAGAACCAATCTCATGAACACAGTCATGTTATGTCAGTCCGGGCCGCTTCATCCATCAATACCGCAAAATCCAAGTAAGGCGTTGGTGGTAAGCAGTATGACTATTATTGCCCACAACTCTTTGTGTTCTACTCGTGCATATAACATCTACACTTAGACCTGGCTCGGATGCCGCTGTTGGGGAACGTAGTATTTCAAAAAAAAATCCTATGATCATGCAAGATCTATCTAGGAGATGCATAGCAACGAGACGGGAGACTTTGTCCATGTACCCTCATAGACTGAAAGCGAAAGCGTTTAGTAACACGGTTGATTTAGTCGAACGTCTTCATGATCCAACCGATCCAAGTATCAAACGTACGGCACCTCCGTGTTCAGCACACGTTCAGCATGATGACGTCCATCGAGATCTTGATCCGGTTGAGGATGAGGGAGAGTTTCGTCAGCGCGACGGTGTGGTGACGGTGTTGATGATGTGATCTGCACAGGGCCTCACCTAAGCACTATGACAATATGACCGAGGTTGTAAACTGTGGAGGGGGGCACCGCACACGGCTTAGGAACAATTGATGTGCTTTGGGGTGACCCCTGCCCCGTATATAAAGGAGGGGAGGAGGAGACCGGCCCCTAGGGGCGCGCAAGTGTGGGGAGTCCTATTAGGACTCCCTTGTCCTAGTAGGATTCCCCTTTCCTTTTTGGAGTAGGAAAGAAGGAAAGGGAGAGGGAGTAGGAAAGGCCAAGGGGGCGCCGCCCCCTCCCCTAGTCCAATTCGGACTCCATGGGGGGCGCGCCACCTCCCCATGGCCTACCTCCTATTCTCCCTTATGGCCCAATAAGGCCCATTACTTCCCCGGGGGGTTCCGGTAACCCCTCGGTACTCCAGAAAAATGCCCAAACCACTCGGAACCATTCTGATGTCCGAATGCAACCTTCCAATATATGAATCTTTACCTCTCGACCATTTCGAGACTCCTCGTGACATCCGTGATCTCATCTGGGACTCCGAACAAACTTAGGTAATCCAAAACACATAACTCATAATATAAATCGTCATCGAACATTAAGCGTGCGGACCCTACGGGTTCGAGAACTATGTAGATATGACCGAGACACATCTCCGGTCAATAACGAGTAGCGAAACCTGGATGCTCATAGTGGCTCCTACATATTCTACGAAGATCTTTATCGGTCAAACCGCATAACAATATACGTCATTCCCTTTGTCATCAGTATGTTACTTTCCCGAGATTCGATCATCAGTATCCTCACACCTAGTTCAATCTCATTACCGACAAGTCTCTTTACTCATTCCGTAATGCATCATCCCATAACTAACTCATTAGTCACATTCCTTGCAAGGCTTAAGGTGATGTGCATTACTGAGAGGGCCCATAGTACCTTTCCGATACACGGAGTGACAAATCATAATCTCGATCTATGCCAACCCAACAAACACCTTTGGAGATACTCGTACAACATCTTTATAATCACGCAGTTACGTTGTGACGTTTGATATCACACAAGGTATTCCTCCGGTATGGGGGAGTTGCATAATCTCATAGTCAAAGGAATATGTATATGGCATGAAGAAAACAATAGCAATAAAACATAATGATCATTATGCTAAGCTAATGGATGGGTCTTATACATCACATCATTCTCCTAATGATGTGATCTCGTTCATCAAATGACAACTCATGTCTATGGTTAGGAAACTTAACCATCTTTGATCAACGAGCTAGTCTAGTAGAGGCTCACTAGGGACACTGTGTTTTGTCTATGTATCCACACATGTATCAAGTTTCCGGTTAATACAATTCTAGCATGAATAATAAACATTTATCATGATATAGGGAAATATAAATAACAACTTTTTTATTGCCTCTAGGGAGATTTCCCTCATCAAGACGCTTCATTGGACTTTCACGAAGCACATACCTCGATAAAGTTTTGAAGAAGTTCAAAATGGATCAGTCAAAGAAAGGGTTATTGCCTGTATTACAAGGTGTGAAGTTGAGTAACACTCAAAGCCCGACCACGACAGAAGATAGAGAGAGAATGAAAGGCATTCGTTATGCCTCAGCCATAGGTTCTGTACAATATGACATGCTGTGTACCAGACCTATTGTGTACCTTGCCATGAGTTTGGCAAGGGGGTACAACAGTGATCCAGGAGTAGATCATAGGAGAGCGGTCAAAATTATCCTTAGAGGACTAAGGAACTATTTCTCAGTTATGGAGGTGATAAAGAGTTCGTCGTAAAGAGTTACGTCGATGCAAGCTTTTACACCGATCCAGATGACTCTGAGTCTCAATCTGGATACATATTGAAAGTGGGAGCAATTAGATAGAGTAGTCCAGATGACTCTGAGTCTCAATATGGATACATATTGAAAGTGGGAGCAATTAGATAGAGTAGCTCCATGCAAAGCATTGTAGACATAGAAAATTGCAAAATACATATGGATCTGAATGTGACAGACCCGTTGACTAAAGCTCTCTCACAAGAAAAACATGATCACACCTTAGTACTCTTTGGGTGTTAATCACATAGCGATGTGAACTAGATTATTGACTCTAGTGAACCCTTTGGGTGTTGGTCACGTGGAGATGTGAACTATGGGTGTTAATCACATAAAGATGTGAACTATTGGTGTTAAATCACATGGCGATGCGAACTAGATTATTGACTCTAGTGCAAGTGGGAGACTGAAGGAAATATGCCCTAGAGGCAATAATAAAGTTATTATTTTATATTTCCTTATATCATGATAAAAGTTTATTATTCATGCTAGAATTGTATTAACCAGAAACTTGATACATGTGTGGATACATAAACAAAACACTGTGTCCTTAGTGAGCCTCCACTAGACTCGGTAGTTAATCAAGGATGGTTAAGTTTACTCACCATAGACATGTGTTGTCATTTGATGAATGGGATCACATCATTAGGAGAATGATGTGATGGACGAGACCCATCCGTTAGCTTAGCATATTGATCGTTCAGTTTTATTGCTATTGTTTTCTTCGTGTCATATACATATTCCTTTGACTATGAGATTATGCAACTCCCAGATACCAGAGGAATACCTCATGTGCTATCAAATGTCACAACATAACTGGGTGATTATAAAGATGCTCTACAAGTATCTCCAAAAGTCTTTGTTGGGTTGGCATAGATCGAGATTAGGATTTTTCACTCCGAGTATCGGAGAGGTATCTCTAGGCCCTATCAGCAATACACATCATGATAAGCCTTGCAAGCAATGTGACTAATGAGTTAGTTATGGGATGATGTATTACGGAATGAGTAAAGAGACTTGCCAGTAATGAGATTGAACTAGGTATGAAGATACCGACGATCGAATCTCGGGCAAGTAACATATCGATGATAAAGGGATTAAAGTATGTTGTCATTATGGTACGATCGATAAAGATCTTCGTAGAATATGTAGGAACCAATATGAGCCTCCAGGTTCCGATGTTGTTTATTGACCAGAGAGGTGTCTCGGTCATGTCTACATAGTTCTCGAACCCGTAGGGTGCGCACGCTTAACGTTCGATGATGATTTTGTATTATATGAGTTATGTGATTTGGTGACCGAATGTTGTTTGGAGTCCCAGATGAGATAATGGACATGACTAGGAGTCTCGAAATGGTCAAGAGGTATAGATTCATATATAGTACGATGGTATTCAGACACCAGAAGTGTTCCGGGTGCATATCGGGTCACCGGAAGGGGTTTCGGGCATCCCCCCGGCAACTACATGAGCCTTAATGGGCCAAGAGGGGGACAGAACAACCCCTAAGGGGCTGGTGTGCCCCATGTAGGCTGAAATAAGGCAGGAGGAAAGAGGAGAAGGGGAGGGCTTCGGTCTCCCCCTTCCTTCCCTCCTTCCTTCCCCCTCCAAATAGATATGGAAGGGGGGAGGCCGAATTGGGAGGCGCCCAAGTAGGATTCCTCCTACTTGGGGCACCCCCTTGGATGCCTCTCCTCCCCTCCAACCTATATATATGAGGGGGGAACACCGTTAGAACACAGAGCAACGATTGTTAGCCGTGTCTGGCGCCCCCCTCCAAAGTTTACGCCTCCGATCATATTCACGTAGTGCTTAGGCAAAGCCCTGCACGGATCACTTCACCATCATCGTCACCATGCCATCGTACTGACGGAACTCTCCCTCTACACTTTGCTGGATCAAGAGTTCGAGGGATGTCATCGAGCTCAACGTGTGCAGAACTTGGAGGTGCCGTACGTTCGGTGCTTGATCGATTGGAACGAGAAGAAGTTCGACTACATCAACCACATTGTCAAATGCTTCCGCTTTCGGTCTACGAGGGTACATGGACACACTCTCCCCCTCTCGTTGATATGCATCTCCTAGATAGATCTTGCCTGGGCGTAGGAAATTTTTTGAAATTACATGCTACGCTTCCCAACACAATTATTATGAGAGAGGAAAATATGATTGTAGAAATCCTCATGTTACTAAATTACCTCTCTTCATGTTGAGATTGTCAAAGTTTTATTTTTCTACCTTGCATATTCTAGTTTTTGTTTTCCTTGATAATTTATTTGCTTATAAAATCCCTATGCATAGGAAGTATGCTGGACTTAGATTTGTTTCTCGCATGTTTTATGATGCTCTCTTTATGCTTCAATTCTTGTCTTTCATGTGAGCATCATTAAAATTATCAATGCCTAGGTAAAGGGGAGTATATTAAATTTCTTGTGTTATCAATGCCTATCTTGACTTTCAGTATGATACGCCGCCGTCCAGAGGCGGAACTTGGGCAGGAGAAATTGAAGCCATCGTCATCGCCAACAACCCTCTCATCTTTGGGAGGCCAATCTCCATGAATATTTTCAATAGCACCATCTCCTCTCAAACCCTAGTTCATCTCTTGTGTTCAATCTTTGTACCGGAACCTCAGATTGGTACCTGTGGGTGACTAGTAGTGTTGATTACATCTTGTAGTTGATTACTATATGGTTTATTTTGTGGAAGATTATATGTTCAGATCAATTATGCTATTTAATACCCCTCTAACCTTGAGCATGAATATTATTTCTGAGTAATTATCTTTGTTCTTGAGGCCACGGGAGAAATCATGTTGTAAGTAATCATGTGAATTTGATATGTGTTCAATATTTTGATAATATGTATGTTGTGATTTCCTTAGTGGTGTCATGTGAACGTCGACTACATAAGACTTCACCATCTTTGGGCCTAAGGGAATGCATTGTGGAGTAGTTATTAGATGATGGGTTGCTAGAGCGTCAGAAGCTTAAACCCTAGTTTATGCGCTACTTCGTAAGGGGTCATTTGGATCCATACGTTTAATGTTATGGTTAGATTTTATCTTAATACTTTTCTCATAGTTGCGGATGCTTGCGAGGGGGTTAATCATAAGTAGGCGGCTTGTTCAAGTAAGCACAACACCCATGCACCAGTCCACCCACATATCAAATCATCAAAGTAGCGAACGTGCACAAAAACAACATGGTGAAAGTGACTAGATAAAATTCCCGTGTGCCCTCAAGAATGCTTTGCTTATTATAAGAGACCATTTTGGTCTATCCTTTGACACAAAAGGATGGGCTACCTCGCTGCACATTATTTACCGTTACCGTTATTTGCTCGTTACAAATTATCTTGCTATCAAACTATCTATTACTGATGATCCACAAGTATATGGGGTCTATCATAGTCCTTTCATTAAGTAAGAGTGTCGAACCCAATGAGTTGCAGAAGGAAATGATAAGCGGTTTCCAGTAAGGTATTCTCTGCAAGCGCTAAAATTGTAGGTGCTAGATAGTTTTGTGATAAGATAATTTGTAACGAGCAACAAGTAACAAAAGTAAATAAGGTGCAGCAAGGTGACCCAAAGCCTTTTTGTAGAAAAGGACAAGCCTGGACAAATTCTTATATAGAGAAAAGCCCTCGCGAGGACACATGGGAATTATCATCAAGCTTGGTTTCATCACGATCATATGATTCGCGTTCGGTAATTTGATAATTTGGTATGTGGGTGGACCGGTGCTTGGGTATTGTCCTTACTTGGACAAGCATCCCACTTATGATTAACCTCTATTGCAAGCACCGCAACTACAACAAAAGTATTAAGGTAAACCTAACCATAGCACGAAACATATGGATCCAAATCAGCCCCTTATGAAGCAACGCATAAACTAGGGTTTAAGCTTTTGTTACTCTAGCAACCTATCATCTACTTATTACTTCCCAATGCCTTCCTCTAGGCCCAAATAATGATGAAGTATCATGTAGTCGACGTTCACATAACACCACTAGAGGAGAGACAACATACATCTCATCAAAATATCGAATGAATACCAAATTCACATGACTACTAATAGCAAGACTTCTCCCATCACTGGTAGAAAAGGGCCTGTTGTCCCGGTTCGTAAGGGCCTTTAGTCCCGGTTCCTGAACCGGGACTAAAGGGTCGGTACTAATGCCCTGACCCTTTAGTCCCGGTTCAAACCAGAACCGGGACTAAAGGCCCTCCACGTGGCCGGTCCACCTTTAGTCCCGGTTGGTAACACCAACCGGTACTAAAGGAAATTTTTTGATTTTTTTTGAAAGTTTCTTTGGAATTTTTTTTCGAATTTTTTTTATTTTCAAATTTCTGAATTATTTTAACCTCTAATCTCTAATCACCCCTCATCACTGCTCAATTTAATCTCTAATCACCCCTCATCATTCCAAATCATCTAACTTCCCGGACGGTCACCCATCCTCCCACTCCCCCAGCCTGAGCACGCTTAACTTCCGGGTTCTATTCTCCCTCGTTTCCAAGTCTGCACTCGTTGTTTTCCTGACAATAGTAAGATGTCAATCCTATTAACCCTCAGGAGTTTAGCTTGAGCATGAAGTCACACATCTCACTGTTTGAGTTTCAAACTATTGTTCTAAAAAACAATAATTTCTTAGTAACACTAATATTTCTTGAATAAGTAGTTTGACCATTGTTTGACCATTGTTTGACCACAATTTGACCATAGTTTGACCAGATTTGACCAAAATTCAAAAAAACTGAAATAATTATTTAATAACACTAATATTCTTGAATAATTATTTAGTAACACTAATACTTCTACAATAAGTAGTTTGACCATAGTTTGACCAGATTTAATGAAAATCTAAAAAAACTGAAAACTGAAAATCTAAAAAAACTGAAAAAAACTGAAAATCTAAAAAAACTGAAAATTTAATGAAAATCTAAAAAAACTGAAAACTTTTTTCCTTTTGGAATTTGAGGATTCTACAAATTTGTAAACAGGCCGTAGGCGGTCTCCATCGAATGTAACTTTTTGAGTAGATGAGTTTTCATATAAAAAACTTTTTAATCCGAGTTCGTATGCAAAAGTTATGCCCATTTTCCAAATTCCAGAGAGATTTTGTGAATAAAGTCGAAATTCATATTTGTAAATTTTCCCAACAACTAGACCACATATCACATGGGAAACTTATTTTATTTTATATTTTTGGCATTTCCATCATTTTCATTTGTTTTTTCTAAAACTGAAATGGTGGTCCACAGGGGGGGGGGAAATGGGACCTTTAGTACCGGTCCGTGCCATGAACCGGTACTAATGCCTCAAAGCCAATCAGTCCCGGTTGGTGGCACCAACCGGGACTAAAGGTCTAACCTTTAGTACCAGTTGGTGCCACCAACCAGGACTAATGGGCATCACACCCTTTAGTCCCGGTTCGTGGCACGAACCGGGACTAATGCCTTAGCCGCACGAACCAGGATAAATGCACCCATTGGTCCCGGTTCTAGACTGAACCGGGACTAATGGGCTTACCCGGCTTGGACCAAACCCCCTTTTCTACTAGTGCATGTCCTCAGGAATAAACGTAACTACTCAACAAGCATATTCATGTTCATAATCATAGGGGTATTAATATGCATATACACTACTAGGAAAAGGGCTATAGATGGAATTCACACTAATGGCGCACCAGATATGTGGTGCGCCAGTACTATATACTAATGGCGCACCAACACATGTGTTGGTGCGCCATTAGTGTGGAAGACACTAATGGCGCACTAGGCACACGGTGCGCCACTAGTAACAAAATGTTTTTTTTCATTTTTTCAAACATACTAATGGCGCATCCGGGCAGAGTGCGCCATTAGTAGTTAGAACTACTAATGGCGCACCAGCCATAGAGTGCGCCACTACTGTATTTTTTTTACATTTTTGCAAAACTACTAATGGCGCACCGTTGCATAGTGCGGCATTACTAGTTTAAACTAGTACTGACGCACTGTGCCACGGTGCGCCATTAGTATAAAAATTATTTTTTTATTTTTTGCAAAACTAGTAATGGCGCATGTCTGTGTGGTGCGCCTTAAGTATGTTGGGTTACTAATGGCACATGTCTATGTGGTGCGCCATTAGTAACCTGGGACTAGCTAGATATTTTTGAACTCATGAATATTTTTGAATTTCATGGGAACTTTTTGAATTCATGAATATTTTTTCAAATTTGATGAATATTTTTAAATCTCGATCGCTATCGCCCTCCATCTCGATCTCGATCCCCGACCCGCTCCACCGCCGCGGAGCACCCACCGCACCCTCCCCCGCTCCACCGCCGCCGCCGACCCACCGCATATATGTTACTCCCAAAAGCATATAAAGTTTGTCAAATTTGGAGCTATGGATATTTAGTTATGATTTAAACAAGTTTGAACATATTTAAACACAAATAAATATCAAACCGCATTTTAAGTGTTGTTAATATGGCAACAAACTGCATATTATTTTTCAACATGAAATTCCGAGCATCTAGCATATGTGACATGTTATATTTGGATGCATGCATAAAAAGATATGTGCAAAGAAAAAAATGTATAAAAACAAAAATTGGGGAGCGTGGGAATCGAACCCAGGACCTCCTAGTGTGTGTGTTGTGTGCTGACTAGTCGGGCTAGTGTATGTGTTCTGTTTCGGATACGGTTAGGTGAAATATAACCTGAGTGCTCGAACTGTAATAAAAAAAAATTACTAATGGCGCACCGGGGGGAGGTGCGCCATTGTTGTCGTCGTACTTATGGCGCACTAGGGGGAGGTGCGCCATTGCTAACCCTCCCCCACTCCACCTATTCCCCTCTGGCCTCTCTCCCTCCCTCGCCAGATCCCCCACTCGACCTAACCTCGCCACAGCCGCCCACGCGTCCCCGCCGCCTCCCTTTCCCCTTCACCGCCTCCCCCCTGAGCCCCGCCTCCCCTCCCGAGAGCCGCCTCCCTCACCTCTGAGCCGCCCCACGTCCACCAGGAGAGGAGGCCCCACGTCCACCAGGAGAGGAGGCCCCACGTCCACCAGGAGAGGAGGCCCGCGACCTCCCCGCCGTCTATCCCCGCCTCCCCCAAGCTCGCCATCTCCGCCCTCCGTCGTCTCCGCTCCGGCCACCACCTCATCGTGGTCAGGTAACCCTCCTCCCTCTACCTCTCTTCTCCTCTCTTCCTCCTCTCCTCCCTCCCGGCCATGCCCTCTTCTTCTGTCTTTTGCTAGGTTTAGGTCAAGTCCCTCTCGAATTTAGGTCAAATTAGGTTCAAAAAATTGTGGGAGTAGTGCCTAGCAAACATGAAGAATTAGTACTCCATGTGCATTAGGTACACCTAATGTATTGGGTTTGAACCGTAACCACTTCCCTCTCCTTTTTCTTTTTTCTGCAGTTTACGTTTGGTAGTAGACCATATCAGTAGCTGCAATTCATGTTTGTCCATTTTTTGGTCCCTTTTTAAAAAAAACCTGGGGACAATAGATGAGTATATGTAGTGTTCTTTTTATGTGTTCATTTTCTATCTTTTTGAAATAGGTTCGGTGTAGTTGTTGTAATTCTAGCAGGGTTTTTTGCTGACAGTACAGTTCATGGAAATTTGTTGTAGTAATTTGTACCCTGCGCCGTGCCTGTTTGTTGTTGCTGCTTGGTACTAAGTACTTGCCATGAGACTAGTTAGGTTGCATCTGTTTTGTGCTGAGTTGCTTGCTTGCTCTCTTGCTGCAATCTTTCATCCACAGTAGCAGTAAGCAATTCGGTTAGCCGAGAGATTAGCTTCAATTCTGAAATTAAGCAATTCAACTAGCCGCTGGTTTTTGCCAAAGTCAATCGTTGTTCAACCATCAGATTTCCCACCCATATAGTTAAAAGTTTGAAGTATGATCACATTCAGCTATGAACCACATATAGCTCACATAAAACTGTCGCTTGCTAGAACAAACTCAGTGATGTGCCTAGAAGCCCCACATAACCAGAACATGCTTTGTTGTTTGCTCTTGTTGCCGCTGCTGGCTGAGGCTGATTGCTTTGCCGCTTGCTACTGCTTGCCGCTGTTCCTTGCTGCTGCTGGCCTTAAGCTGGGCGTAAATGAGAGAAAGAAAGAAAGTTCTACATCTGTACAGGGAGATGGCATATCTAGATTCACCTCTGTACGAGAGATGACCATGTTTCAGTACTGTTTAATTTACTTGCTCTTGCTCCTCACAGTTTCAGACTAAGGGTAGTCTTCCCTATGCATAAAAGTTTCAGACTAATTGCTAGTCTTCTCTTTGGTCATCCCAGGTTGCCTACTTGTAGAAATCTTGCTGACCTGCTGTTGCTGCTCTGTTCACCTCATTTCGCAGGGTCGATTGGCCATCGTGTCGTGGGTTTGTTCTTCATCCGGGCATCGTGTCTCCTTTTGTCCAGACCTACTCCTCCCTTTGTTGTGGAAAGTCTCGACCTTGGTAGTCAAAGGTAAAGAATACATGATTTTATTCCTGGATTCACTTGCTTATAGAATTCATCTAGAATCTAGGTCTGAGAACAGCAGGCTAATTCCTTTTTCTCTTGGCTCATTGGTGAAAAGATTAGTCTTATGCTAGAAAGTGTATTGATTTTTCAGTTTTGATGTTGCAAAAAATGGCATTGCTCTCTGTATGCTAGCTCAAAGTTTGGGTGGTACTGTTATGTGTGATGTTTAGCAATCCCATAATGAAAAACTGGACAGGTTAATGTCCATGTAATTTTCACCCTTTCTAGCTATGTGCCTTCTGGATATGCAGTTTATGCATGAGAAGATGAGACCTATTATTTTCTCAGTGGTAGTTATGCACATTTAATCATGGCTTTATGAGTGAATTGCAGTATAATGTCTTGAAACTCGATATCTCAAACATTTGACTTGTTTTCCATGCTTGATGTGTTGTATCTTGAGGCTAATCTTTATTACATATCAGAACTTGCAAACAAATCTGTGAAAGACTTGTAAAGTTGCTGGGTTTTGTCTCCGACCATTGTGTCGTGATGAATTTGCAGGTACCCCGAGAGGCCCTTGAGTTTGCCGGAATGTCGATTAACTTCCGTTCCGGCAAATTCGGGTACTCCATATGTCCTATTTTAGCAAAGGTCATGCTGAAATTTTCTGTGAATTTTAGCATGACTTTGCTAAAAATAGGACATATGGGGTACTTGCGACTAATGCATGGGTCGGGGTATCTTAGTACTTAGTTAAGTAGGATCAACTGCCTCACCATTCTTGCTGCATTAAACCATAGGTGGCAATAGAGCCAAGTGATTAGGCCCAACTTAGAATTCTCCTTAGCATCGATAAACCCTAGATGATAAACCCAACATAGGTGGCAATAGAGCCAAGTGATTAGTGCCAAGTGATTAGGCCCAACCTAGGGTGCCTCGGCATCGATAAACCCTAAATGATGAAAACTTAACTTGGCTTCTATAGGGTGCCTCAGTGTTGATGAGAACCTAAATGATGACGCTTAGGCTTTTAGGGTGCCTCGGCGTCGACAAACCCTAAATGATAAAAGCTTAGCTTTTAGGATGCCTCGGTGTCGACAAACCCTAAATGATGAGACCATGATCTTGTTCCTTGACAATAACCAACTTTTTGACAAAACTTTTTTCCTATTTAGAGCGAAACATGGCCCACAACGATGAGGCCGGCGGTTCGGGCGGCAAGCAATTCTGGGAGCTGTCCCAGGAGTTGGAGGAAGAACCTCACCGCTATGAGGATGCCGCGGAAGACACCGATCCTGACTACACAACCCCTAGTGGCGTCGGGGATGACACCACTGATGATGGCGCCGCGGATGCCACCACTGATGATGGCGGCGCATGCACAGATGGCAGCCAACCGAAGAGGCAACGGAAGGACCGGCTCCCGAACGTGCTCGGCACCGTCAGGGAGGAATTTACTGAAGTGAACTCCGACGGGCATCCGACGGCGCCCAAACACGTAGTCAAGGGGTACTCGATTCAGCTCGGGTGCATTCTCCGGAGCACCGCCTCGATCAACACCGAGAACCTAAGGCATAAGGACCGAGGGAATTTGCGCAGTCTCCTCTTCACGAAGCTGCACGAACGATACAAGTTCCCCGCTGAGTTCGCAAACACACGCCTCTCGGGTAATAAAGTGAACGGTGCCGCCCTCATGAGGATGAGCACGACCCTGTCTACTTGGAAAAGCACGGTGAAGGCAATGATTGACAAAGGTGATAGTTATGAGAAGATCAAGGCGAAATATCCTTTGATTAGCGAAGATGACTACAAGGAGTTCAAGATCAAGTGCAAGAGCCCCGCAACCTCCGAATCAAGTTAGTGGGGGAAAGAAATGCGGCAGTTGAACATAGGGGTCCACCAACTCGGTCCCGGCGGTTACAGAGTGGAGGAGCCTGTATGGGATAAGGAGGACGCGGAGCGTGCCGAGCAAGACCTACCGCCCCGCTTCGAGAAATAAAGTGACAAGCAGACCAGGAACTTTCTCAGGGCCCGGTACAAGGAGGACCCGGTAATAAAGGAGCTTACCACGGATCCGAAGACCAATGAGCTTGAGCTTGTTCCGGTAAGGAATACACCCCCGCGTAATTAGCTCCATATGGTTGCATTCTAATTAAAACCCAATATTTCTAAATGGTTCACGTTCCTTCCGCAGGACAAAGAAAGCAGTAGCGCGGGGTCGTCTCAGACCTCCCCTTTCGACACCCCTTTGAATAGGGTGTTGAACGTAATGAAAAATAGGGATAAGCTCAATAAGACAACCTTAGCTGGTTGTGTGCCCGGCAAAGGCTTGTCCACAAAATGGTTGTCATACTATGCCGCTGGTGGGCGAAAGGACAAAAAGACCAGCTCGGAAAGCCAGTCGCGTGAGGTTGAAGCACTCAAGGCGCAAGTGGCGCGGATTCCGGCGATGGTCCAAGAGCAAGTGCAACAACAACTGGGATCGACGCTCATCGGCATTATGCCTACCTTGATTCATGGGATAACGACGTGGATTGCGGGTGGCCAACAGGGGCCGCCCCCGATTCCCAGCTTCATGGCCAGCAACTCGCACAACGCGCAGGCGGCGCCATTGGTGTCTCCGGCGGCGGCGGTATTGGTGTCTATGGCGGCGGCAGCATTTGTGTCTCCGGCGGCAGCGGTATTGGTGTCTCCGATGCTGGCATTGGAGCTTAATGCACCCGGGTGTACGCCGCCCGGCACCTTGCTAGCAAGCGGCCCCTCCGTCAGTTGCACGCCCGCCGTTGGCGGTGCCTCGACACTAGCTGAGCTCGACGGCATCACGGTAACTAAGCCTCTCGGCCGAGGACTTCATCTCCTTGCCTTTGACTGGGCATCCCTGACGCCCTACATGTTTTCGTAGGGCGCCGCCGACGTTCCTTGCACTCTCCTGCACTTCGTGGGCGGCGAGTTGGTCGATGTCGCCAAGGGCAGAATCGTTCAACTGGGCAACCACGTGTTCCACGGTAATCCGATGCCACCCACAATGTATAGGGTTGAATTGGTTAGGGTGCTGCCAGGCTACGACGAGCTGTTACCTCCGATTCGACCCGCTGGGGCCGACGAAGAAGATGAGATGACCCTCAACGCCTATGTAAGCTGGCCCCTGCTTTAGCCAAAGAGCCAGATTCGTTTGGGGGCGGGGGACACCACCCCACAGACAAGACCGCCAGTCGTGCCGGTGCCAAGCCATGGCAAGAACGCCGCAACACTACCGGACATGCCGGACATCCCTATGGCACAGGATCTGGACATGCATATGGCATAGGATCCGGACGACGATGACAACGACGATGGTACATTTACCAACGTCGATAAGTACTTTGCCGAACATGGGTACGGTGACGAGTTCTGCGGGCCTCCTTCTCAAGAACCCAAACAAGACGACCACGATCTAGCTAGTACAGCGGAGAAACCCAATTGCAACAGGTGTCGTCTGGCGTTCAGTTCTCAGGAGACGCCTCTAGCTGCCGCCTTCACCGAGCCTCAGATAGCAGAGGTGCCAAATATTATCAGCCCCAACACGCTCAAGAAGGCGGTCTGTGAGCAGAACTCGGTCGCATTACAGCAGATCAAGAAGAAGGGTCGGAAACGGCAGACTAAAAAGGGCGCCGGTGCGAGCCAGCTGGCACTGAGTACGATCCGTGCTCAGGATGGGCCACCTTCACCTAAGGATATCTCGAGGAGGGTGCATGTGGTGGGTAGGGCGATGCTACCGACAAATATGCTCAATCCTGCAACCGGTGCTATGCGGAGTCTGCACGACAGTGTTCTTTCTTTGGAGAAGCGGCGTCTCAGAGAGAATGATGTGGCATACCCGGTTTTCGTGGCCAACGTGCCAGAGGGCAAGGGCTTTGTTGATGGCGACATCGGGGGTACGATCGTCCAGTGGTTTGATGACATCTTTGCTATGTTTAACATTCATCCGCTGCACTACACCTTCGTTCGGCTGTTTTCGCTAAGTATGGAGATGCGGATCATTAGAGACAAGACCCCAGACATCGTGATCATCGACCCCTTCTACATGCGTGCCATGCTCTTGAGCAACGCTGGGGACCTCCAAGTCACGAGTTCACACCTCGAAGACGTCATTCTGGCAAACCCAGATAAGGATAACTTCCTTGTGGCTTACTTTCCTGAGTAAGTCATCCCTTAACCGCCCCGTAACATATGATTTCTTAGATTTCGATCTTTTTTTTCTTACATTCCGTGTTCTGTGCAGTGACACACATTGCACACTCGTCCTCTTAAGCCCGAAATATTCCATGGCCACGTATTTGGACCCGAACCGTAACTCCAAGATAAACTACACAAATATCAAGAAAGTTCTTGACGATGTTCTCCCCGGCTACGCCAAATCTGGAGGCACCTTCACCAGGGCAGTTCGTAAGTATGGCAAGCACGTATTCGCCCACAATACGATGTTCTGCTGCGTCAAGCAGCCGCCTGGCGGTCAGAAGAATGCCTACTAAGCCCTCCATCACATGCGGGCGATCGTAAGGGACCATCATCACCTTCTGCTACCAAATAATCTCAAAGATTGCGCTGCGAGCTTGTCGGCAATCCAGGACATGGACATCAGAAAAGAATTCTTTCGCATCCAGTCGGAGTTTGCGGACATCATCCATCAAGATGTCCTTCATACCTCGGGGCAGTTCTTCCTCAGATATCAACCGTCCAACATTGAGATAGACGGAATGCTACAAATGCAGGCTGACAACGCCTGTGATTTCATGACCATCACGACAGACGGCGGCTTCGTCCACGCTCCTGTCCATGAGTCGAGTCGAAAGTAGTGATGTGTAGTTCTAAAGCATTGATTGGCTCATGTTGTAATTAAACTTTAATGAATTGTATGTCTCTTTGGTTTGGACAGTCGTTCAACATAGATGTAATCGATGCTATTTATTAGTAGGACCATGAATCATGCTATTAATGTCTTGCTTTTCTCTTCCGATCCTTTTGTTGCATACTTATATATTGCTTATGTATGTATTGTCTGTTGTTTGGCTTGTGCATAGAGATGCCGTCGTATGTCGTGTACAAGGGTAAGGTTCCCGGAGTCTACGACGACTGGGAGGAGTGTTGGAGACAGGTTCACCGTTTCAGCGGTAACAGTTACAAAGGGTACACCACTAGGGCGGAGGCGGAATCTAGATACGCCCGCTATCTAGCGGGAGAGAGGAGGGAGCGTTGGAGGAACCAGATGAAGACCAGTTTCATCGCGATGATGCTCATCGTGATGACCGCAGCTCTCTTCTATATGATGGTAGTTTAGATGATCGATATCGACTTGTAATGTGAAGACAAACTCGATACTCGTGGTCTCGAGACTTGTAATGTTTTATCTTTGTTCGGTCTTTTGAATTCGGAGACTAATATGATGAATTGTATTCGAAGACTAATCTTCTATTGTATTCGATGAATCCACTGTTGCTGTGTGCTACTGTCTATATTCTGTCAAATAATATATTTTGTAACCTGTGCAAAAATCAGAAAAGTAAAAAAAAATAAAACCTAATATTCATACTAATGGCGCATCACTACAGAGTGCGCCATTAGTATGCCAAAGTATACTAATGGCGCATCACCAAACAGTGCGCCATTAGTGTGCCAAAGTACATGGTTAAATATGGCCCCTGGGAGGCATAGTAATGGCGCATGGTGTTATATACTAATGGCGCACTGGGTGGTGCGCCATTAGTATACCAGATACTAATGGCGCACCAGTGGTGTGCCATTAGTAATAAATACTAGTGGCGTGATACTAATGGTGCACCAGTGATGCACCATTAGTAGGCAAAACTGGTGCGCCATTATTAGGCCTTTTCCTAGTAGTGATAGGATCTAAACATATGATCTTCCACCAAATAAACCAACTAGCATCAACTACAAGGAGTAATCAACAGTACTAGCAACCCACAGGTATCAATCCCAGACTTAGAGACAAGAATTGGATACAAGGGATGAACTAGGGTTTGAGAGGAGATGGTGCTGGTGAAGATGTTGATGGAGATTGACACCCTCCCGATGAGAGGATCATTGGTGATGATGATGGCGATGATTTCCCCCTCCCGGAGGGAAGTTTCCCCGGCAGAACAGCCCCGTCGGAGCCCTAGATTGATTCTGCCAAGGTTTCGCCTCGTGGTGGTGGACTCTCGTCCCGAAAGCTTGCTTATGATTTTTTTCTCATCGAAAGACTCCGTATAGTAGAAGATGGGCGTCGGAGGGCCACCAGGGGGGCCACGAGGCAGGGGGCGTGCCCAGGGGGTAGGGCGCGCCCCCACCCTCGTGGGCAGGGTGTGGCCCCCCTTTGGAACTTCTTGCGCTCAGTATTTTTTTATATTCTGAAAATGACTTCTGTGAAGTTTCAGAACTTTTGGTGCTGTGCAGAATGGGTCTCTAATATTTGCTCCTTTTCCAGCCCAGAATCCCAGCTGCCGGCATTCTCCCTCTTTATGTAAACCTTGTAAAATAAGAGAGAATAGGCATAAGTATTGTGACATAATGTGTAATAACAGCCCATAATGCAATAAATATCAATATAAAAGCATGATGCAAAATGGACGTATCAACTCCCCCAAGCTTAGACCTCGCTTGTCCTCAAGCGAAAGCCGAAATCAAAAAATATGTCCACATGTTTAGAGATAGAGGTCTCGATAAAAATGAAAAATGGCATTGAGGGCATCATGATCATTCTTAGAGCAACAACTTATATAATTCTTGTCATATGATCTCTTATGCTAGAGTAACAATTCAATCGCAATTTCAAGTATGAATCATAAACTTCATTGAAAACTAACAAACTATAACCTCAGTCATTGGAGCAACTGTAATTTATCATAACATGGGAAAGAGTCAATATAAGAGCTTTTCAGCAAGTCTACATACTCAACTATCATGTAGTCTTTCACAATTACTAACACTCACGCAATACTTATGGGTATGGAGTTTTAATCGGACACAGAGAAAGATTGGGGCTTTTAGTTTTGCCTCCCAACATTTTACCTCCAGGGTAATGTCAACAATAATAGTTCATGAAAACTCACATCCAATTAGCCATATATACCAGGATCTTTCCAACATGTTGCGATTGCCAAAAGATAAAATATAAAAAGGAAAGGTGAGGATCACCCTGACCCTCTTGTAAGGTAGGAGATAAAAGTAAATGATAGGCCCTTCGCAGAGTGAAGCAGAGGTTGTCATGCGCTTTTATGGTTGGATGCACAAAATCTTAATGCGAAAGAACGTCACTTTATATTGTCACTTGTGATATGGACCTTTATTATGCAGTCCGTCGCTTTTATTTCTTCCATATCACACGATCGTATAAAGCTTATTTTCTCCCACACTAATAAGTCATACATATTTAGAGAGAAATTTTTATTGCTTGCATCGATGACAACTTACTGGAAGGATCTTACTCAATCCATAGGTAGGTATGGTTGACTCTCATGGCAAAACTGGTTTAAAGGTGTTTGGAAGCACAAGTAGTATCTCTACTTGGTGCAAAGAATTTGGCTAGCATGAGGGGGGAAGGCAAGATCAATCATGTTGGCTGATCCATGACAATATAATTTCTCTCAGATGTAAGAAAACATAACCCATTACATTGTCTTCCTTGTCCAACGTCAACTCTTTAGCATGTCATATTTCAATGAGTGCTCACAATCATAAAAGATGTCCAAGATAGTATATTTATATGTGAAGACCTCTCTTTCTTTATTACTTCCTATTAATTTCAATAATGACAAAAACTATGTTTGACAACTCTCAACAACTTTTATTCATCATACTCTTTATATGTGAGCTCATTACTCTCCATAAGACCCATATGATCTCTTTTATTTCTTTTTATTCTTTCTCTTTTATTTTATTCACTCAGGATCATGGCAAAATAATCAAGACCTTGACTCAACACTAATCTTTATTATATATAGCTCACGGACTAGATTACATAGAAGGATCATAAAGCAAAACTCAAAACTAGATTATACTAAAACTTTATGCTACTAGATCAAGATATTACCAAAAGGATCGAACTAGGAAAAATGGTAAAGATATAAGTGATGGTGATACGATACCGGGGCGCTCCCCCAAGCTTGGTAGTTGCCAAGGGGAATGCCCATACCAGATACTCAATTCTTCTTTGTTGGTGGAGAGGGTGGAGTTGTTGATGATGTAGGCTTGTTGTCCCTCCTCCAAGGCACAGGCTCGCCATCATAGAAGGATGACCGAGTCTCCTGAATCCTCAAATCTGCAGCCAAACTCATCCTCTTGAATCTATACTCATACTCACAGTTTTGATTTTACAGGTCATAGATCTGGGCTTGGAGGTGCTCGATTTTCTCATGAAGCTTGAAGATGGCATCCCCAATGTCCTTGGAGTCCAGCTTGAGGTTGTTGGTTAACTCCGTGATCATAAGGTGATTGGAGTCGAGTCCACACTCCACCATCTCCTGGCACCTGAAAACTTGTTGCTCCATTGCCTCGAGCCTTGTCTCCACGCTTCCGGTCCTCCTTGGTCCCTCAACATCACGGATATGTAGCACCCCCTCATGCATCTCAATGGTTTGAGGGTGATGCAGCACTTCTGCGAGGTAGGGGCTAATGACCTTACCGAAGAACTTGTCCTTGGGGGCATTTGGAGACGTCATGATGACCTAGATCTGTCAGAAAAACAACTCGAAACAACAACATGGGATATTTGCATGATACGGTGGTCAAAACCTTCGGGAAGTTATATAATGAATTTTTACCGACCAAAATACGTAACATGTAAGAAAACGGAGTCCGGAGAGCACACGAGGTGCCCACGAGGCAGGGGGCGCGCCCTCCACCCTCGTGGAGCCCTTGTGCCCTTCCCGGACTGCTTCTTATTTTTCTATTTTTCTAAATATTCCAATACAGAGAAAAATTACCATTAGAACTGTTTTGGAGTCGGTTTACTTACCGTACCACATACCTATTCCTTTTTGGAGTCTGAAACGTTCCAGAAAGTGCCCCTTATGTATTCCTCCGGGGTTATAGTTCAATAACATTGGTTTCCTCATTTATAGGATTACCTAAGATATAATGTTTGATTCTTTGACCGTTCACCACCTTCCGATTTGTGCCTTCGAAGTTGTTGATTTTTATGGCACCGGAACGATAGATCTCCTTGATAACGTAAGGACCTTCCCATTTAGAGAGAAGTTTTCCTGCAAAAAATCTTAAACGAGAGTTGTATAGCAATACATAATCACCTACATTAAACTCACGCTTTTGTATTCTTTTGTCATGCCATCTTTTAACTTTTTGTGTAAACAATTTAGCTTTCTCATAGGCTTGGGTTCTCCATTCATCAAGTGAGCTAATGTCAAATAACCTCTTCTCACCGGCAAGTTTGAAATCATAATTGAGCTCTTTAATAGCCCAACAAGCCTTATGTTCTAGTTCAAGAGGTAAGTGACATGCTTTTCGATAAACCATTTTATATGGAGACATACCCATAGGATTTTTATATGCAGTTCAATAGGCCCATAATGCATCATCAAGTTTCTTGCACCAATTCTTTCTAGATCTATTAACAGTCTTTTGCAAAATTAATTTGAGTTCTCTATTTCTCAATTCTACTTGACCTAACTGTGGGCGATAAGGAGATGCAATTATATGGTCAACATCATACTTAGCAAGCATTTTACGGAAAGCACCATCAATAAAATGTGAACCACCATCAGTCATTAAATATCTAGGGACTCCAAACCTTGGAAAAATAACTTCTTTAAGCATCTTAATAGAGGTGTTATGATCAACACTACAAGTTGGAATAGCTTCTACCTACTTACTAACGTAATCAACATCAACTAAAATATGTGTATATCCATTGGAGGCAGGAAACGGTCCCATATAATCAAAGCCCCAAACATCAAATGGTTCAATAACAAGTGAATAATTCATAGGCATTTATTGACGTCTACTAATATTACCAATTCTTTGACATTCATCACAAGATAAGACAAACTTACGGGCATCCTTGAAGAGAGTAGGCCAATAAAAACCAGATTGCAATACCTTATGTGCAGTTCTATCTCCAGCGTGGTGTCCTCCATAAGCTTCGGAGTGACACTTGCGTAGGATCTGTTCAAGTTTATGCTCAGCTACACATCGTCTAATAACACCATCTACTCCTTCTTTATAAAGATGTGGGTCATCCCAAAAGTAATGTCTTAAATCATAGAAAAACTTTTTCTTTTGCTGGTATGTGAAACTAGGTGGTATAAATTTAGCAACAATGTAATTAGCATAGTCAGCATACCATGGAGCAGCATGAGAAGCATTTATGACATTTAATTGTTCATGAGGAAAGCTATCATCAATGGGTAGTGGGTCATCAAGAACATTTTCTAACCTAGACAAGTTATCTGCAACAGGGTTCTCAGGTCCCTTTCTATCAATAATATGCAAATCAAATTCTTGTAGCAAGAGAACCCATCTAATAAGTCTAGGTTTAGCATCTTTCTTTTCCATAAGATATTTAATAGCAGCATGTTCCATGTGGATAGTTAGTTTAGAACCAACAATATAAGGTCTGAACTTACCACAAGCAAATACAACTGCTAAGAATTCTTTTTCAGTAGTAGCATAATTTCTCTGGCATTGTCTAGAGTTTTAATAACATATTGAATAACATTTAGTTTCTTATCAACTCTTTGCCCTAGAACAGCACTGAGGGAGTCCTGGATTAGGGGGTATCCAGACAGCCGGACTATATCCTTTGGCCGGACTGTTGGACTATGAAGATACAAGATTGAAGACTTGGTCTCATGTTGAGATGGGACTCTCCTTGGTGTGGAAGGCACGCTTGGCAGTACAGATATGTAGATTTCCTTCCTTGTAACCGACTCTGTATAACCCTAGCCCTCTCCGGTGTCTATATAAACCGGAGGGTTTTAGTCCATGGAACAACAACAATCATACCATAGGCTAGCTTCTAGGGTTTTAGCCTCTACGATCTCGTGGTCGATCAACTCTTGTAATACTCATATCATCAATATCCATCAAGCAGGACATAGGGTATTACCTCCATCAAGAGGGCCCGAACCTGGGTAAACATCGTGTCCCCTGCCTCATGTTACCATCGATCCTAGACAGATAGTTCGGGACCCCCTACCCGAGATCCGCCGGTTTTGACACCGACATTGGTGCTTTCATTGAGACTTCCTCTGTGTCTTCATCGTTAGGCTTGATGGCTCCTTCGATCATCGATAGCGATGCAATCCAGGGTGACACTCTTCGCGCTGCGGGCCAACTCGCTTGGCCATCTGGAGCAGATCGAGAGTTACGCCCCTGGCCATCAGGTCAGATATGGAAGCTTAAACTACACGACCGACATCCGTGGAGACTTGATCTTCGACGGATTCAAGCCCCTGCCGGGTGCGCCGCACGGTCACGATGAGCATGATTTAGCTCCACCATCAGATAGTGTTCGGGAGACCGTACCGGCAACTGCTCCAACCCTCAATTCGGAGCCAATTGCGCCATCCATGGATGGGTGGATAGACCCCGCCATGGAGGCCGCATTCTCAGCGGCGATCGAGCCAAGTATCGACCTTACCCTTCACCAGAGTCGTGACGCCAAACTGCCGGATTCTTCCCCAGCCACGGACTCCGAACTGCCTGCGCCCGTGCCTATCGAATCCGACTGGGCGCCGATCATGGAATTCACCTCCATGGATATATTTCAACACTCGCCCTTCAGCGACATACTAAATTCATTAAAGTCTCTCTCCTTGTTAGGAGAGTCCTGGCCGAACTATGTCCGGCAGGATTGGGATGCGGATGATGAAGAAATTTGCCACCCACCCACCACCCACTTAGTAGCCAATGTCGACGATTTGACTGACATGCTCGACTTCGACTCCGAAGACATCGACAGTATGGACGATGATGCAGGAGACGAACAGGAGCCACTGCCCACAGGGCACTGGATGCCGAATTCATCATATGATGTATACGTGGTGGACACACCCAAAGAAAACAACGATGAGGAATGCAAGGACGCATCAAAGGATTGTTCCCTCGAGAAGCAGTCAAAGTGGCGGCGTAAGCGCCCCTCCAAATCCCGCTTCGGCAGAAATAGTGATCATATAGAGCCAGCGATAGAGCAGGGTGAGCCAGTGGATGACAAACACGGCATTGAATCACCGTCCGACCACGGCAACATGCAGAATCAAACCGAACAACCCGACTCCGGTGAAGATAACAGTCTGGATGACATCACACTGGACAGGCACCCAGAGCAACAGAATACCCATCAAAGGCTTGTCGCCACTGCGAGGAGTCTGAAAAAGTAGAAGCAAAGGCTCAGGGCTGCACAAGACACACTCAGAATTAGATGGAGTGAAGTACTCAACACTGTAGCAAAATACGGCGGTATTCGCCACACAAAGAGCTACCCGAAGCGAAAGCTGCTACCTGAATTCGATGAGGAGGCCTTAGATCCCCCGCAATCAAAAAACAAAATAGCCATCCGATCGGATAGACGACCTTGTGGCCAACATAGAGCGGCAAACGACGCCGCACACAAGCCAGTACACGATCCACATGAGGGCTCGCATCAAAAGGACAGCGCAACCACATCCATCTATGGGCCCAGCAAGCACGCTCCAGCACACAATGAAACACAACAAAAATCCGAACACCACAGTACACCCAAATACAGGGGTGCCGCACACCCCCTATGTTTCACCGATGAGGTGCTGGACCATGAATTTCCAGAGGGATTCAAACCCGTAAACATAGAGGCGTACGACAGAACGACAGACCCTGGGATCTGGAATAAGGACTACATCCTACATATCCACATGGCTTGAGGAGACGATCTCCACACCATCAAGTACTTACCGAGCAAATTTTCATATCCAAACGGGCAGCTCGGCACTGGCTTAAAAGCCTCCCCGAAAACTCCATTGAAAGCTGGGAAGAGCTCGAAGACGCTTTTCGGGCAAATTTTCAAGGGACCTATGTCCCACCACCGGATGCATGCGATTTAAGTCATATAACTCAACAGCCTGGAGAGTCAGCCCGAAAGCTTTGGAATAGGTTTCTCACTAAAAAGAACCAAATAGTCGACTGTCCGGACGCCGAAGCCTTAGCAGCTTTCAAGCACAGCGTTCGAGACGAATGGCTTGCCAGACACCTCGGCCAAGAAAAGCTGAGAACAATGGCAGCATTAACAAGCCTCATGACCCGCTTTTGCGCGGGCGAGGACAGCTGGTTAGCCCGATGCAGCACCAGCGACCCAAGTACATCCGAAGTCAGGGACGGAAACGGGAAGCCACGACGCAGCAAAAACAAGCGCCGGAATAAAGAAGACAGCCCGAAGAGCACGGCGGTAAATGCCGGAATCAGAAGCTCTCGGCCAGGTCAGCAAAAGCTGCCCTCCAAAGGCAACAGAGACGAACTGTCTAGCCTAAACAAGATTCTGGACAAAATATGTCAGATCCACAGCACCCCCGATAAACCTGCAAATCATACCCATAGAGAATGTTGGGTCTTCAAGCAGTCTGGCAAGCTCAACGCCGAACACAAGGGGCAGGATACACCAAGCGAAGACGAGGACGAGCCTCGCAAGCAAAGCACTAGGGAACAGAAGAAATTGCCACCAGAAGTCAAAACAGTAAACGTGTTACACGTGATAAGGGGAGAAACAAAGCGGCACTCCTAAAGACACATGCCCCAGGGCCTATCACCGCGGAGTTCTGCCACTGATTGTCCCAACTGATCACCTTTGACCATCGGGATTACTCAGCAAGTATCCAGCATGCAGGATGGGCTGCCTTGGTGTTAGACCCGATAATTGACGAATACCACTTCACACGAGTCCTGATGGATGGCCGCAATAGTCTAAACCTAATATATCAGGACACAGTCTGCAAAATGGGGATAGACCCAACAAAAACAGCCATAGAAATACTACCTTTAAAGGAGTAACGCGAGGCCCAGAAGCCCATTGCACGGGCTCCCTGCTACTAGAGGTTATATTCAGCTTTCCCGATAACTTTCACAGTGAAAAGTTAACCTTCCACATCGCTCCATTCCAAAGTGGCTATCAAGCACTACTCGGACGCGAAGCTTTCGCTCACTTTAAGGCAATACCGCATTACGCTTCTCTCATGCTTAAGATGCCCGGTCCACGTGGCATCATTACAGTAAATGGAAATATTGAGCGCTCCTTGCGCGCGGAAGACCGTGCGGCTGCCTTGGCAGCCGCACACTAGACGGCCTCACCAACTAGAGCATCTGATAGGTCGTTAAGACCAGGGACATGGTTAGGCGAGTCCGATGCGGCTATATATAATTGATACAGGTTTGATGGGTATACCCCTATAACAATACAAGGGGCTCAACGCGTGTAAACAAGTGAAAATTAGGCTCAACCTTACTTATCTTCAACTGTGCATGGTTTATTTATTATAACCTACCTTTTTGCACGATAACTTTTCAACTAAGTTCCTCTCTTTTTGAGAAGACCATCGTGCTACACCCGTCCAGGATATGGCACAACGGAGACACAGGTGCAGATGTGCAGCAGGGACCCGTTCCAAGGATTATTTTTAGATTAAGACCCTGCGTAAAACTTTTTTACTATCTCTTGCTGATACACATCCCCCAGATTCTCAGTACAATTGAGAAGGATGCTGACGTATTGGCATGTGGCCACGTCAGAATATTGCACGTACCTGGACACTAGGGGCTTATTACGAGGGGCACTGTTTAGGCCCGTTTTACATCGTAAATACCGAATACCTTAGGGAGTATTCGGCGTCGTGAGTTTGGCCTTATATGCATCAGCTCCGAATCATGTCTTTGATCAAATGTGGGTTTGCCCGGCTCCTGTGTTTTGCTGCCTTACGTTCTGCTCTATCGGCTAAGGCGGCACCAGGAGAACTACTGCAATTGTGCCCTGGTTCATACGGACGAGCACCTCTGTAGAGAAAGCCGAAAACTAACTGTCATGATATAGCGTGAGACTGGTCAACCACTTGATGACCTAGCGGAATCTTCGGGATTCCTCCGCCTTAACGAAGGGCCGTTTGCCGACCAGGCATGTACGCACCCCGGATTCGGATGAGCGCGGAGCCACTAGGGGCTATATAGTAGGCCCACTGTCAAACTCCTCTTGCTAAGTGAAAGTGTTAAAGCATTATAGTCTGATTGCCTAGTTCGCTGCGCTATCACCTCCTTAATGGACCAAGACATTGGATCAAGTGAGAAAATGCGTCTTCTGCGAACACCCCCGCATTATATGCGTGGGGGCTAAAGCCGACGACCGCCATCTTTCAGGTTATATACATATATATACATAAACGGCCGCACAGGAGGCATCATAGTACTTTTGGGCAAAAGTATAAATACAGCCTTGGTAAACTCAATAAAACATTGTTTTTACAATGGGAATACAGGTCACTTAAACATAATATTCTTCGAGAACTAAGCCTCTATCAAACGAGCGCCTTCAAGAACTTCTTCAAAGTAGCGCTCGGCAGCCACTCGGCCTATGGCTGAACCCTGTGCAACAACAGTGGTGGCATCCATCTCTGCCCAGTATGTTTTGACACGGGCAAGGGCCATCCGCGAGCCTTTTATGCACGTCGACCTCTTTACAGCATCGATGCATGGCACATCACCAAGGAATTGTTGCACTAAGCTAAAGTAGCTATTCGGCCTTGGCCCTCCTGGCCAGAGATGATCCACAATGGACCTCATGGCAAGTTCGGATAATCTATGGAGCTCGGCCCAACCGGTCAATCGCTCATTCAGCAATAGCGGATGGACTGGAGCGTGAAACTGTGACCAGAACGGCTTCTCCACTTCAGGACCTTTCTGATCCTTGAAGTACTCTGCCGCATCAGCAGCACTTGCAGCCAAATCCATGTACTCATCCGCAGAACTCCATAGCCGGTCCAGAGGAGCATATTTCGGATCTCTGAACTAAGTCCGCAACAAGAAGGGCTTCCCAGAAACGATATCCGCAGCTTGATTCAGCTCCTCCTTCGTCGCTCTAATTTTGGAGCGGGCTTCCTTGGCAGCCACCTGGGCATTCTCCAGGTCCGTCGCCTTCACCTGGTTTTCTTCTTCAAGAAGCCGGTAACGGTCAGCAGCATCTTTTAACTCCACGGCCATCTTGGCAATTTTTTCTTTGCTCTCGCAATGTGCGGCATGTTCGGCCCTTAACTCTTCGGTTGCCTTTAAAGCAGCCACATTGCTACTCCTTGATTGCTCCTTGGCTCGGGCAAGCTTTGCCCGAAGGGTCTCCACGGTGGCAGCTCCATCTACAGTCACAACATATTAAAGATACTGGCATCATGGTGCTCTTACTATGTGACAATCACCAGAAAAATCACCTACCCTGTGCCTCGTCAAGCCGCTTGTTAACAAGCACGATGTTGGCATCTGCTGCATCCAGTTGCCATCGTAGTTCAGCAAACCCATCAGTCTGGCTAGCCACCGGAGCTTCAACCACCTGCACATAAATGTGGTCTGGTTATTACCTAGGACTATGATCCTCTGTTTGCCGCCGTTTTCGACGACAACCAGAGTCTCAGGGGCTACTATCTACACAGGGCACATCTAAAAATGTGTGGTAATATCAAAAATGTACATCATTTCGTATACCACAAAACCCGTCAGTAGATTCATAAAGGCTTCATGCAACCCACTTTCGGCAGACGAAATCCTTTCAATCACTGTACCCATCAACGTGGGGTGCTCTTTTGAGATAGCCACTTGCTCTAGCAGATTCCTCAGTATGTCCGACCGCACACCAGACGGTGCCGGACTCTTTTGATTGCTCCCTTCAAGAGCCGGATACTGAGGACTTTGGGTGGCCATAGGATTACCTTCTGGCCTTGGCGGATTAGGAGAAACCCTCCACAACGACACCTCGGGGTCGCCTGCCTCGTGAGGCAGTGTGGCAGGGGGGAGGCGTTTTGCTCTCCATCATCTCTGGAAGAAGATCCCCTGAAGGCGAGCTCTGCTGAAGGGCTAAGATCCGAACTGCAAGATAAATGCCTCGGTTATTTTCCTCAGAGGTAAAGCGAGATATTTTCATTTACCCTTTTACTTACAGCTCAATTGAGGGATGATCCCCTTGAGGGCATAATGCGGCCAGGATATCCCCTAGGGCAGGACCCTCCGACGGAGATTTCTTCCCCTGTTTGGAAATCGTTGTCTTCGGGTCCTCATAGGCGGTTCTCTTACATCCTTGGGGAGAGAAAGTTTCAGTTCCCCCCCCGGCTAACCTCCTTCGCAGAGGCGCTAGCCTCCTTGTCCCCCCCCCCCTTTTGTCTTCTCCTGAGGGCGCTTGATAAGGCGCGATCTCCAGCATCCTGGTTAGCACGGGATTTGGTGAAGTCTCAGGGAGGGGGGCCGGACACCTGATCAACTTTGCCTTCGCTATCCAATCCTGATCAAAGAGCCGCTTTTTAGGGCAATGTTGTGATAAATAAACAGACAGTGTGTTTGGATGCGGGGCTACTTACTTGGGTATCCGGGCGATTGCGGCTCAGACCTGCATCCTCAGTGATGTCCGGACACATTATTTGTGGTACGAAGAACAATTTGTACATCTCTTCATGCGTCATGCTGAGGAAATGTTGAATAGCTCGCGGTCCTTCCGGGTTGAATTCCCACATGCGAAGGGGCAGGCGTTTGCAAGGCTGGACTTGATGAGCTAGCATGACTTTCACTACCATAACCAGGCTGAAATGTCTCTAAAATAAATCTCGGATACGGCTTTGCAGTATTGGCACCTCCTTGGATGGACCCCAGCTCAGCCCCCTGCTGATCGATGACATCAGTTGTGGTGGGGGGCCTGAGCGAAAGGTGGGGGCAGCTACCCACTTGGCACTTCGGGGAGCTGTGATGTAGAACCACTCCCGTTGCCACAATCCAGACACCTCTGGGAAGTAACCCTCAGTCCATGGAGCGTCAGCAATTTTGCTTATTGAAGCGCCTTCGCACGCTGCGTGCTGCCCCTCGATCATCTTCGGCTTCACATCGAAGGTCTTGAGCCATAGGACGAAGTGAGGGGTAATGCGGAGGAAGGCCTCACATACGATAATAAATGTCGAGATGTGAAGAAGGGAATCCGGGGCCAGATCGTGAAAATCTAGCCCGTAAAAGAACATAAGACCCCTAAAAAAGGGATCCAGAGCGAGGCCTAGTCCTCGAAGGAAGTGGGAGACAAACACGATGCTCTCGTTGGGTTCGGGAGTAGGGACGACTTGCCCTCGGACAGGCAGCCGATGCAAAATTTCAGCGGTCAGATATCTGGCCTCTCTCAACTTCTTGATGTCCTCCTCCGTGACGGAGGAAGGCATCCACCAACCTTGAAGGTTGGATCCGGACATAGTTGAAGGTCCGAAGTGCCTAAACCTGAGCTTTGGGTGTTGGAACTCGAGGAGGGAGGCGGATTCAATTAAGATCGAGAGGAAAAAGCCTTGTCCCCTTTATAAAGAGGGTGAATATCAAGCGTCCTCCTCGTAGCCGTTTGGGACTTGCCTAAGATCTAGGAGTTCTACCAATGGGCACGGTTGGGTTACCCACGTCCATATTGATGAGAATCCCGTAATAAAGGGGACACGATCTCTGCTTCGACAAGACGTGCCAAGGAAACCGCCTCACGAAACACACTGAGATTGGCTATGAAAGACGATTTGAATAAAGACCTGGCTATGGTGTGATGTCACACTACGGGGTACGTCAGCGGATTAGATTTGTGAAAATATTATTCTCTCTACGGTTGTATGTGGAACTTGTTTTGCAGAGCCGGACGCGATCCTCGTGTTCAAAATCTTCTATGAAGTATTTGGAGGAGGAACCTGCCTTGCAATGCCGAAGACAATCTGCGCACCGGACTCATCATCATTGAAGCCTGGTTCAGGGGCTAGTGAGGGAGTCCTGGATTAGGGGGTATCCGGACACCCAGACTGTATCCTTTGGCCGGACTATTGGACTATGAAGATACAAGATTGAAGACTTCGTCCCGTGTGCAGATGGGACTCTCCTTGGCGTGGAAGGCACGCTTTGCAGTACGGATATGTAGATTTCCTTCCTTGTAACCGACTCTGTGTAACCCTAGCCCTCTTTGGTGTCTATATAAACCGGAGGGTTTTAGTCCGTAGAACAACAACAATCATACCATAGGCTAGCTTCTAGGGTTTTAGCCTCTACGATCTCGTGGTAGATCAACTCTTCTCATACTCATATCATCAATATCAATCAAGCAGGACGGAGGGTATTACCTCCATCAAGAGGGCCCGAACCTGGATAACATCGTGTCCCCTGCCTCCTGTTACCATCGATCCTAGACGCACAGTTCGGGACCCCACCCCGAGATCCGCCAGTTTTGACACCGACAAGCACCTACAGCATAATCACTAGCATCACACATAATTTCAATAGGTAAATTCCAATCAGGTGGCTGAACAATAGGTGCAGAGATTAATGATTTCTTAAGTATTTCAAAGGCTTCTACACAATCATCATCAAAGATGAATGGTATATCTTTTTGTAATAAATTAGTCAAAGGCCAAGAGATTTTTTAGAAGTCCTTAATGAACCTCCTATAAAAACCGGCATGACCAAGGAAACTTCTCATACCTTTGATGTCCTTGGGACACGACATCTTTTCAATAGCATCAACTTTAGCTTTATCAACTTCAATGCCTCTTTCAGAAATTTTGTGCGCCAAGACAATACCTTCATTAACCATAAAGTGGCATTTCTCCCAATTCAAGACAAGCTTAGTTTCTTCACATCTCTGCAAAACTCGATCAAGGTAGCTTAAGCAATCATCAAAAGAGGATCCATAAACGGAGAAATCATTTTTTAATACCTCACATATATTTTCACAAAAAACAAAAAATATAGCCATCATGCATCTTAGAAAGGTAGCAGGTGCATTACATAAACCAAAAGGCATACGTCTATAAGCAAAAGTACCGAAAGGGCGAGTAAAGGTGGTCTTAGATTGATCCTCAGCTGACATAGGTATTTGAGAGAAACCAGAATAACCATCTAGAAAGCAAAAATGTGTATGTTTGGATAATATTTCTAGCATTTGATCAATAAAAGGTAAGGGGCAATGTTCTTTTTTAGTAGCCTTATTTAATTTGCGGAAATCAATTACCATCCTATAACCTGTAATAATTCTTTGCAGAAGCAATTCATCTTTATCATTAGGAACGACAGTAATACCTCCCTTCTAAGGAACACAATGGGTAGGACTTACCCACTGACTATCAGCATGGGATAAATTATACCTGCCACAAGGAGCTTTAGTATTTCTTTTCTTACCACTTCTTTCATCTTAGGATTCAGCCGTCGTTGATGATCAATAACCGGTTTGGCATCTTTTTCCAAATTTATTTTGCGTTGACATAGAGTGGGACTAATGCCCTTAAGATCATTAAGGGTATATCCAATAGCAAGACAGTGCTTCTTCAGAGTTTTCAATAATTTTTCTTCCTCCTTCTCTGAAATGTTGGCACTAATAATAACAGGATATATCTTCTTTTCATCAAGATAAGCATATTTAAGAGTATCAGGCAATGGTTTAAGCTCAAACACGGGATCACCCTTGGGTGGAGGAGGATCCCCTAAGATTTCAACAGGCAAGTTGTGTTTCAGAATAGGTCCCTGTTTAAAGAGCACTTCATCTATTTCCCTTCTTTCATTCATATACATATCATTTTCATGGTCTAGCAAATATTGTTCTAAAGGATCACTAGGAGGTACAGAAATAGAAGCAAGACCAATAATTTCATCTTTACTAGGCAATTATTCTTCACGGTGTTGTCTACAAAATTGAGAAAAATTGAACTCATGATACATATCACCTAAACCAATAGTAATAACATCCTTTTTGCAGTCTATCCTGGCATTAACAGTGTTCAAGAAAGGTCTACCAAATATAATGGGACAAAAGCTATCTTGTGGCGAACCAAGAACAAGAAAATCAACAGGATATTTAGTTTTCCCACACAAGACTTCAACATCTCTAACAATTCCCGTTGGTGAAATAGTATCTCTATTGGCAAGTTTAATGGTAACTTCAATTTCTTCTAACTCAACAGGTGCAATATCATGCATAATTTCTTTGTATAAGTCAATAGGTATTGCACTAGCACTAGCACCCATATCACACAAGCCATGATAACAATGATCTCCTATTTTAACAGAAATAACAGGCATGCCTACCACAGGTCTATGTTTATTTTTAGCACAAGGTTTAGCAATTCTAGCAGTTTCATCACAGAAATAAATAACATGCCCATCAATATTATTAGCCAAGCACTACTAGGAAAAGGCCTACTAGTGGCGCACCAGTTTTGCCTACTAATGGCGCACTACTGGTGCGCCACTAGTACCACGCCACTAGTATTTTTTACTAATGGCGCACCACTGGTGCGCCATTAGTATCTGGTATACTAATGGCGCACCATGCCGTGCGCCATTAGTATAGGCCACCATGCGCCATTAGTATTTGGCATAGTAATGGTGCACTGTGGGGTGATGCGCCATTAGTATGAATATTAGGTTTTTTTTACTTTTCTGAATTTTGCACAGGTTACAAAATATATTATTGGACATAATATAGACAGCTCCCCACAACAAGAGCAGATTCATCGAATACAATAGAAGATTAGTCTCCGAATACAATTCATCATATTAGTCTCCGAATTCAAAAGACCGAACAAAGATAGAACATTACAAGTCTCGAGACCGTGAGTAGCGAGTTTGTCGGAAGTAATACTAAGATAGAACATTACAAGTCTCGAACCAACCCTACTTAATTGTTCTTAGCACATGATCATCAGTATTAGGCAGGACCTAAATACCCTATTTAAGGTAAAATAGCTTAAAACAATATAGACCCTGACTCTCCATTATGGAGAATGGAGATCATCCTGTCTCCAATTCTTGCGCTTCGCTTCCTTTTGCTTCCAAGAACCTCCTTACGACTGTCCATACATTTTTTCCATCCTTTGATATTCATGTCTCCACTTCTTTTAGAAATCTCGTATGGACAGATGAGATTCGTAGGATGACCTGGCTGTATGTTCAACACATTAAGACTACCTTTCTGATACATCAAATGAGGCACACAATTCTCTGGGATTATCTCTTGAAAAATATAGTAATAACTTCATAGTTAGCAATGATGTACTAGTTTTAGAAGTATGCAAAAGATGCATGGATGTCGTAATAGTAAAAATCTTACTAGGGTATCTCCATGGTAGTTACTGTAGTTGAACACATGCACTAGTGGCATGTATTTACCATAATGTTGAGGAGTTTGATTGTCGATATTGTAATTCTCAATGTCAGTACAAAATCCGACTGGATGATTTTTCTCCTTGCAAGTTGTTAATTCAGAGCCATCGGTGTAGTGGGTTTTGTCTACCATCTCCCACACATTCTTTGAACAATAAAAATAAGCTGTCAATGTAAATAAGTTCTCAACTATTTTGAAATAAACAATATAAATTAGCTAATAACTATGTTTGAGAAACTCACATAGCGGTAGAACTGGAGGCGTATCAACAAGGACCCAAATTTCCATATTGTCTTGGTCGATGTCAGGATTACCAAGATCCATGGTGATAAGCATACCCTCATCAAAACCATACACCTTGCAAAATGCTTCCCAATTTTTGTAACCAAAATGGGTTACGCTCTCAGAATTATACAAATTTACTTCAAAGTCCACATCGTAATGAGTCCTTAGGTGCATTTTCTTTGTTTCAGAAATTTCATGGTCTTCAAAATCCATCTTCTCCAAGACATAGTGTCTTGCATGGCATGGGATAAGCTATACTCGGATTGTAAAAGATGAAAATTACACGTTGAAATAGTTGAAGTCATGCTTAATTATGAAAATAACACTTGTTGTCGTTGTGTACCATTTGAAGTTCGAAGGTCTCCTCAAGCTTAATGCTGAAGCGTCGATCATCGTCCAGGTGAGGCATGTCGCACAGACCTCGATTGTCGTGGCACCAGTCGCACTCCCCCCACTACAAGAAATATGTCAACTAGTGACCTTCTGTCAGTGACCCTTGAAGAATTGATCATAGATCTATGACCATTTGAGACCAATTGGTCAAACGCTGCTCGGTCAAATCATCTATGTGAGCCCAGGTTAAATTTATATTTTATGGCCAAATTGGCACGTTGCAAAGCAAGTGTTATCTAGAACCCTCCTATTACCCTCAAACTTTTTGGGCACTCTTACATACCCAAATCATTGCCACATGATAATATTCAACTCAATTTTCCTAGTAAATATTTCTCAGGAAATTTCCAAAGTTTCTACCTCGAGAGAAGCTTTGTGAAGTAAGTACTAGCTAGGCTTACCCAAATGATCTGAAAATTTACCAGCGCATGACCATACATATGTAACTTACCTACACCAATTTTGAGCTCATTTCATTCATCGAATCTCTCTCACTAGTTTTCCCAAGTTTATGTCCATAGAAGAGCATTGTGAAGGAAGTACTACTTTGGCATGTCCAAATGGTATCAATTTTCTACAATGCTTTCCTATACCCAAATAACCATCCTCCACCAAATTTCAGCTCAATCCATTCATTGTTTTGAGCCTAGCTTCAACATTCATATTTTTGTCCAGCGTGGTACTTTGCAAAGCAAGTACCACCTAGGATCCTCCTTTTGAGCTAAAAATTTGTGAAGACATTCTCCTTAGTAGATGATCATCCTCAGACAAAACTCACACCCATTGGCCATGTGCATTTCCCGTACCGCTAATCAAACACTTCGCTGATAATTCATCTTTGAGCATAGGTCAGTCTCCTCGTGAGATTCTTCTGTTGTAATTTTCTTCCTAGTACCTACCCAGGGAGTGCCCAACCCACTAGACTTGCCTAGGCCTCCCAGAACGCATGTCAATGCCAAGGTCAGGCGGTGACCACGCGGCAGGCATGCGAGTTTACGCGCTTTGGAGTTGGGGCCCTGGGCCACATCCAAACCTCGACGTATCGCCACCAAACCACGTATTTATGATTAAATAGATACTTATGTAACTAGAAATGATTTTTGGAAAAAATAAAGAGCAAACAATAAGGTAGATGCAGTTCAAAATTGACCCACTTCCTACTGAATCGGCAGAAATTTGTCTTTTTCACAAGTGGTGGATCAAAACTTTTGACACCAAACCATTTTGTCAATTACGCATTAAATATGGCCTAATATTTTATAAAAATGATTTGGTCCAATTTTGCAACAAGTATATGGTAGCTCCTTCACAAAAAAAACTCATTTTGGGCATTCAAAAAATGGAAAATGAATTTTCCGTGCAAAGAAAATGAAAACTCCCTTAGGAAACATTGTTTGGAAATCGAAAATGCCCCCTTGTGCATAATATGAGATCATTTGAACAAACTATGCCATGAATGTGGCCATAAGTTTGACCATTTGGCTTGAAAGCCCCGAATCTTCACGCATGATAGCTAATTTCTGAGAACACTTTTTTAAAATAATTTCCATATTGCAAGTTTTTTATTTTTCCTGGAAACTTGGTGACATATAATGACACAATGCGAAGGTTTTCCAATTTTTTGATTTTTTTTGAATTTTTTATGCCCGTTTCAAAATGCGATGAAAACGGCGGGTTTGACCGTTCCTAGCTAGTGGTTGAATCTTGGAAAAATTTTGATGGTTCTCTGACTAAATAGATACTTATGTATCTAGAAATGATTTTTTGAAAAATAAATAGCAAACTATGAGGCATCTGCAGTTCAAATTTGACCCGCTTCCTACTAAATCGGCGGGAATTTGTCTTTTTCAGCAGAGGTGGATCAATGCTTTTGACACCCAAACATTTGGTCAATTGTGAATCAAATATGGCCTAGTATTTTAGAAAAATGATTTGGTCCAATTTTTCAACAAATATATGGTAGGTCCTTCACAAAAAGAACTCAATTCGGGCACTCGGAAAATGGAAAATGAATTTTCTGTGCAAAGAAAATAAAAAGTCCCTTAGGCAACATTGTTTGGAATTCCAATATGCACCCTTGTGCACAATATGAGATCATTTGAACAAACTATGCCATGAATGTGGCCATAAGATTGATCATTTGGCTTGAAAGCCATGAATCTTCATGCATGATAGCTCATTTCTTAGAACACTTTTAAAAATAATTGCCTGATTACAAGTTTGTTATTTTTCCTGGAAACTTGGTCACATATAATGACACAATGCGAAGGTTTTCCAAATTTTTAATTTTTTTGAATTTTTTATGCCCGTTTCAAAATGCGGTCAAAACGGCGGGAATGACCGTTGCTAGATAGTGGTTGAATCTTGAATTTTTTTGGTGTTTCTCTGATTAAATAGATACTTATGTACCTAGAAATGATTTTTGGAAAAAAATAAATAACAAACAATGAGGCAGATGCAGTTCAAATTTGACCCGCTTGCAGCTGAATCGGTAGAAATTTGTCTTTTTCACGAGAGGTGGATCAAGGCTTTTGACACCCAACCATTTGGTCAATTGTGAATCAAATATGGCCTAGTATTTTAGAAAAATGATTTGGTCCAATTTTGCAACAAATATATGGTAGCTCCTTCACAAAAAGTACTTAATTCGGGCACTCAGAAAATGGAAAATGAATTTTCCGTGCAAAGAAAATAAAAAGTCCCTTAGGGAACATTGTTTGGTATTCCAATATGCACCCTTGTGCACAATATGAGATCATTTGAACAAACTATGCCATGAATGTGGCCATAAGATTGATCATTTGGCTTGAAAGCCATGAATCTTCACGCATGATAGCTCATTTCTCTGAACACTTTTTTAAAATAATTGTCGTATTACAAGTTTGTTATTTTTCCTGGAAACTTGGTCACATATAATGACACAATGCGAAGGTTTTCCAATTTTTTGATTTTTTTTGAATTTTTTATGCCCGTTTCAAAATGCTGTCAAAACGGCGGGAATGACCGTTCCTAGTTAGTGGTTGAATCTTGAATTTTTTGGTGTTTCTCTGATTAAATAGATACTTATGTACCTACAAATGATTTTTGGAAAAAATAAATAGCAAACTATGAGGCAGCTGCAGTTCAAATTTTACCCACTTCCAGCTGAATCGGTAGAAATTTGTCTTTTTCACGAGAGGTGGATAAGAGCTTTTGACACCCAACCATTTGGTCAACTGTGCATTAAATACGACCTACTATTTTAGAAAATTGATTTTGTACAAATTTGCAACAAATATATGGTATGTCCTTCACAAAAAAAAACTCATTTCAGGCACTCGGAAATTGGAAAATGATTTTTCGTTCAAAAAAAATGAAAACTCCCTGTATCAATATTGTTTACAAATCCAAGATGTAAACTAAACTTATGCAAAATATAATACCATTTGAACAAATATTTGATAGGACTTTCACAAAAAACTCATTTTGAGCATTGAAAAATGGAATGAAATTTTTATCTTGAATCGATTATGACCAATTTATATGGTCATAAGATCATCAAATGATTTGTTGCATTCGGATTGGTCCATGGGCATATCATGCGGATCATGCATCAACCGCCGTCGGATGTTTCCGGATCCAACGGCAGCCCACATCCCCTCACCATCTCACCCAACCGCAGCCCAACTACCCAAACCCTAACTCAGATCCCCTCCTCTCTCCCCCGATCCACTCCCGCCGCCGCCGCCTCTCCCCCGCCCCCAAATCCACCCTCACGCCGCCGCCGTCCCCCGCACCCCCGCCCCTCCCTAGAGTTTCTCGATCCAGCCCCGCCCCCTTCACGCCCTCACCGCCACCACTGACAGCGCCCGACCCTCCCCTCGATCTCAGATCGCATTGAGCTCCCCTCTCTCCCTCCCACTTCTCGAAGCTCCCGCGTCCCGCCGTCGAACTCGGGCAGCCGAGCGGTAGGGGCGTCCCCGGTGCCGTCGATCCCGGCCATGGCCTGCAGCCAGTGGGCGCAAGTCCAGTGGCCCGACCGCCCGCCCCCATGCGCGAGCCTCGCGGAATCGACCCCCCCTCCGTCCGCGACATGTTGCGGTGGAGAGTTCCCCTTCCCCATGGAGGTAGGTGCTGGTGGCGGTTGTGCCGTGGCGCTCGTCTCTCGGCCTGCTCCGACGCGGTGCAGACCTTGCCGGAGCCGCCGCAAGACGAGACGCCGAGCTCGAGCTCGGAAGCGTCAGAGCCACCGATTCCCGAAGACCCGAGGCTGGAGGAGATCCGATCGGAGCTACTTGATTCCCCGACGATGCTGGAGCAGCTGGTGTTGTCCAGCTCGGAGTCCTTCGCATTCGTGGTCCGCCTGCTCGTCGAGGGGGACGAGCACCGGCATATACGACAGAGCGTGCTCGGCAGGTTCATGCACCGCGCGCGCAGGATCATGGGGAACAAGCAGGAGCATGCGGTGTTCCAAGCGCTACTGCGCTTCTCCCAATGGCGGCACAAGGAGCTCAGCCGCATCATGGACACCGCCGTGGAGCCCAACCTCGTCTTGAGGACCAACGATGGGTACGTTCACCTATCAATGAATCCCCTGCTATTTCAGTGCTCCCTCCTGATTTGATCAGAAGTAATTTACCAATTACCATTGTGATTTGCATGTCCAAATTACTCTACAGTGTATTTGTAGAATTACTCTATGGTAGAATAAACTTTGGCATGCCAACAGACTTCAGACGTAGCTACAGTATTGGGGAGGGTGCTCTCCTTGTGTTCGGTGACCACTTAGTCAGACGATGCTTTAGATTTACCTCTGACTATAATCCTGCTGTTAGATTCAGCTGCTCCTGTGCCCACCTGCGATTGGGTCTAATGCAAGCACACACAGCCTCAAGTTAAACAAGTACCCGTCGCCGGCATTCAATATCTACACTACATGCATAGTCGTATAGTGTTGAAACTTGTACATGATGCATAAATTTGATTACTTGTCTCTATATATCCACTCTACAATTAATAGTACTAGTGTATAGTGCTGACAAACTCCTTCACTTGTCATTTGTTCAGTTGGAGTGACTTAATCGAGCGCTACGAGGGCATAAATCATGTTGAATATCTGGTTAATACACAAACACATCTACTCATAGCACTAGTTATTTTACACTCAGAGTTAACTACATTCTGATTCATCCGTATGATTCTTGCACACAGAAACTGTTGGCGGATATCGCAACGTTGAGGCATGAGCGTGACCACCTGGAGGCTAGCGTGAGGAGGCAGACAGTAGAAGACCTGCCGTCCCGCGCAACCGCGACAGAGCTCCGCGGTCTGGAGCACAAGCTAGAGTGCGCGCTGGGTAAAGTCCGTGAAACGAAGGTATGCGTGCTATTACAACACCCTGAACTGCACAATATTCACCTTGGCTCACATGCCACTCGCAGTACAGGATAATCAATGGTTACTTGACTTTCTTATGTGCAGGATAAACTGATGGAGGAGCAGCTAGATGAATCACACCACAGGGTAAGTAGCTGTAATTGTAAGGGAAATAGAACGATTTAAGATGCGGACAAGCAGTTGTGAACTTGTGATTGATCGTGCATATGGCTCTGTTGGCGTGTGATGCATGCAGGTTCACATCCTGGAGGAGCAGAACAACTTCCTTGGCCACATGGTATGGTAGGAGTGATTTGCATCGCTGCATCCCTGCGTGCCATAGAGTAATTAATATCTCTCTATGTGTATTGTGATTCACATGTCCAAATTAATTACCATTGTGGTCAAGACTTAAGACAGCTAAAGTACCATAGAGTAATTCTACAAACACAATGTATATAAGTGAATACATTTCTGCTTGTAAGAGGGTGTTTGGTTAGACGGTAAACTTGTTGTGCAAATATTGGTATGAATCTGCGATGGTAAAACATGTTATCCTACTCCATGATGTTGTATCATTTGTATGATTTGCAAATACTCCTGGACATTGGCTCCATGATGTTGCATTAGGTATAATCTATAATGCTAAAAGAGGAGTATAAACTGGAGTAATTTTTTTAGCAATTATCTTTGTTTTCTTTTAGGCTCCCATCATGTTGCATTGGCTACAGCTGAGTACTTCTCTTATGATGCCTGTAGGAGTATTTAAAACAGAGGAATTGACATGTTACTAATTTCTTCTTCTTCCCAAACAGATTTTGAAGGTATTGAAGCACAACCTTTGTACCCAACCTGCAAAATGCTAGTATAAGATTCTTAGATAAGGAGGGCTCCAGGCGCTCAAACAATTTCAACTACAAGCAGGTTCGCGGATCCTCCTGTGTCCCCCTTTTCTCTGGTTTATGATTCCCAACATTTCCTACCTCCCATTGGCAATGCCCGGCTCTGCTCAGGTTCCTAGGAAGTCGTGCCAATTTGATGTCATGTGATGCTGCTGATAAGTCTGAAATTTTGCATGCCCAAAATCTAGGCGTCCCAGTTTCGTTGTAGCTACGCTTCTAGTTGTTGCGGGAAAGTGCTCGCTTCTGGGTGTGAGACAATGGTCTTGCGGTCTTAATTTTTTGATCCAGTCGATTATGGTAAGATGTCATGCCATGTTGTGATGTTTGCTTATTAGGTCTGTATTGATCTATTCTTGCTAGATGTGCAACAACAAATTAAGAGATACGATACTGATTCCTTTCTTGTTCAATGTAAATTTATTACATAAACATGTGGAGGGCATTGTAACTTTAGTAGAGTTGGTCATATGGTACTGATTCCTTTCTTGTTCAATGTAAATTTAGGATGAGGAGCGTTGGTGATAAACACTTACGAGTTCATTAATAACTAAGAGACTGTCATGCTGAAAAAACACTTCCTGCTGTTGATTATTAATCCATGAGTATATTACGACTCCATATACGGCAACCACATGTAGACTTGCTCTAGCTCTTCTTAATTTCCATGCATGTTTCTTTCCGGACTTAATCTTACTAAATATCACCCTGTCACTTGCTGCTATTGTTATTCACACTATATCCTCATTGTTCTGTTTTTTTGTTGGCAGATATTTTGCCTAAATTCAAGACGAAAGAAGATGTTCAAAGAAGCGCCAAGACATTTTTGTATAGCAAGTTATGTAATAATAGTTGGGTTATCTGGCCATTCTGAACTCCAGAATTTCATATATCTTCTCTCTGTTTTTGAATGAAATGTTGTATGTTTTAGAATTACAATTTTTGTTTCATATGAAATAGTAATTATGTATGTGATTTGAAAATGTGTGCAATGGAAACATGACTTATGTAACCCACTTGTAAAAATAATTTGAGCGCATTTGAAATTTTGATTATGATATTCGGGACGAACCTGACTAGTGGGGCCAGCATCAAAATAAAATGGTGAAAAATAAAAGAGCATACACTCTAAAAGGCCGCACCCAGAAAAAAAAGGCTGAATTGTTGGGCTAGGCCCATGTAGCAAGCGAAAATTAATAGAAAAATATATTAAAAAGGCCGAATTAATGGGCTCGGCCCATGTAGAACATCGAATTGGACTAGGCTGAATCTTATCCACGTTAGCTTGACACGCTGGATGCCTACGTGGCCTGGGGAGGTTGCTAGTGACCAAAACAAAACAATAGACATATTTTGGTCATAAACGTCCAGGACCTTCTCACAGAGAAGGTCGTTAATTTCAGTTTATGACCGCCAGCTTTTGACCTTCTATTTTTGGTCACAAAAAGGTCGTAAATGAAAAACAATGACCTTTCAGTGACCAATAGTCAAGGTCACAAGTTGACATATTTCTTGTAGTGCCGGGAGACTTTCGTCGTCCGATGACGACATACCCTAAAAGCCAAGGTTTTATCATTTAGGGTTTGTCGACGCCGAGGCACCCTAAAAGCCTAAGCTTTCATCATTTAGGTTCTTATCGACGCTGAGGCACCCTAAAAGCCTAAGCTTTCAACATTTAGGTTCTTATCGACACCGAGGCACCCTAAAACCTATGGTTTAATGCAGCAAGAATAAAGGGGCAGTTGATCCTACTTAATTAAGTACTAAGATACCCCGGCCCATGCATTAGTCGCAAGTACCCCATATGTCCTATTTTTAGCAAAGTCATGCTAAAATTCACGGAAAATTTCAGCATGACCTTTGCTGAAAATAGGACATATGGAGTACCCAAATTTGCCGGAACGGAAGTTAATCGACATTCCGGCAAACTCAAGGGCCTCTCAAGGTACCCCCGGCTCATGCATAATGAAGTCGCCAATGGGTCATTTCAGAAGATCACAAGTAGCATCATCACAAGTACAACATCATCACAAGTACAGCAGCAACAACAGCAGTGAACACAGGCATAACAGCAGCAGCAGCAGGTTTATTCTTCTTCTTCATAAACATTAATTGGTGTGGGTGACTCTATCTTACCTCTAATGACTCACTCAACTTAACAGGACAAACCACAAGCATTGTTTTGATTCCAACAGCTGATGTAAAATACATCCAGCAAAAGTGCTCTAAAATCAGAAATACTACCCCCCAAATCTTTAGCTCAATTCTGAAAATACATGGCTAGGACAACGGTAGCATTCAACCACAAGACCAAGCATATACTTAATAGTTAAGATCCCAGGTGAATAACACACTTTGGTCTTCTAGTTACAAAACAAAACTGACATAACTCCGTAATCACTATTTCAGCAAGCAGCAGAGGAGGTTTAAAGGAAAGGAGCATATGTAGAAATACACAGCAAAAAAATGCAAGAAGCCTTTGACACTCCCCTGCTCAAGGTACCACTACCCCATGCACATGTATTTGGGTAAGTAGCAGAGCAGAGGAGGAGGCCATTTAATCAGGTAAATGGTGCATTTACAAATTCTTCACTCCTGGGAACTAGAAGAAAATATCAGTCACTGAAATGGACACACAGGGCAACAAAACTAGTGCCTAAACTAAACTAACTAATTAGACTAACTAACTAAACTAGTCCCTAAACAAGGAGCATAAACTAACTAATTAACTAACAAACTAATTAGACTAACTAACTAACTAATTAGACTCACTAACTAACTAACTAACTAACTAATTAGACTAACTAACTAACTAGTGCCTAAACTAAACTAACTAATTAGGCTAACTAACTAAATTAGAAGAAAATCTCAGTCACTGAAATGTAGCAGCAGTTAGTAGCAGAGGAGAGCGGGATCAGGGATCAGGCAGCAGCAGCTTCGACAAGTAGCGGCAGCAGCAACACTCAGTGTGGATGAGCGGGCGTGAGGCACAGGGCGGCCAACGCGAGTAGGGGATGGCCTGGGGCTCAAGGTAAGGAGGGCATGGGCGCAGTGCTACCGGCCAGGTGAGGCGGGGCACATGGCCAGGGAATTCAAAGGCGCGGCCGAGCGCAGCGCGCGTGCAGCAGGACGGGGCAGCAGAAGGAAGCCCGGCGTGCGGCGAGGCCGTATGCCACGCAGCAGCAGTAGGGTTCAGGCACAATGGAGTCGGCGTCCTACGACATCTAACTCGAAGGGGGAAAGGGGGCGAGGGAGGAGCTCACCGCGGTGGCGACGGCAATATGGGGAGCAGCGATGGCGACGGCAAGCGGAGGAAGAAGAAGTGCTCCGGCCTCCTCTCCTGGTGGACGTGGGCCTCCTCCTCCTAGTGCTCCAGGGGCTGGCAGTCATGGCGGCAGGCCGTCGGTGGCGAGGACCGAGACGGCGAGGCGGGGCGCGGGGGTCGTCGGAGCGGGTGTGGAGTGAGGGGGGAAGTTGATCTGGCGAGGGAGGGACGAAGGGATCGGGCTAGGGGGGAAGATTACTAATGGCCCACCCCCTGGCGGTGCGCCATTAGCTAGGGGGAAAAACTTAGTAATGGCGCACCTGTGGACAGTGCGCCATTACTAGTTTTAACTAGTAATGGCGCACTTTCTACATGATGCGCCATTAGTATGTTTGGAAAAATGAAACAAAAAATTGTTACTAGTGGCGCACCATGTATCTGGTGCGCTATTAGTATCTTCCACACTAATGGCGCACCTGCACATGGTGCGCCACTGCTATATTGTAGTGGCGCACCACGTGTCAGGTGCGCCATTAGTGTCAATTCCATCTATAGCCCATTTCCTAGTAGTGAACAGATCCTTACCAATAGCAATATTAGGTTCAACATTAACTTGCTCAGGAGGTGTATAGGTTCTAATATTGCTTTTATGAACCACAGTTGAAGCTTTAGCATGATCTTTTATCCTAACAGGAAAAGGTGGTTTGTCAACATAAGCAATAGGAATAATAGGATCCTTATAAGTGACAGTATTTTCTTCAACTTTAATAGGTGTAGCTACTTTTACTTCTTTGTGAGGGTGATATTTAAGCCACTTCTCCTTAGGGAGATCAACATGAGTAGCAAAAGATTCACAGAAAGAAGCTACTATCTCAGAGTCAAGTCCATATTTAGTGCTAAATTTACGGAAAACATCGGTATCCATAAAAGATTTAACACAAACAAACTTAGGTGTCATACCTGACTTCTTACCTTCGTTGAGATCCCAATCTTCAGAGTTGCGTTTAATTCTTTCCAATAAATCCCATTTGAATTCAATAGTCTTCATCATAAAAGAGCCAACACAAGAAGTATCGAGCATGGTGCGGTTGTTACCAGAAAGCCGAGCATAAAAATTTGGATAATCATTTATCTTGAGAGCTCATGATTGGGGCATGAATATAACATTGATTTAAGCCTCCTGAAGCTTGAGCAATGCCTTCTCCTTCGCGAGGCCAAAAATTATATATATAATTACGATCACGATGAACAATACGCATAGGATAAAACTTCTGATGAAATTCCAATTTCAATCGTTTGTAGTTCCATTATCCCATATCATCACATAGCCTATACCATGTCAATGCATCTCCCTCCAAAGATAAAGGGAAGACCTTCTTCTTGATAACATGATCGGGCATACCTGCAAGCTTCAATAATCCACAAACTTCATCCACATATATTAGGTGCTCATCAGGATGTAATGTTCCATCTCCTGCTAAAGGATTAGCTAGCAGATTTTCTATCATACCCGAAGGAATTTCAAAGCAGACATTTTCATATTCAGTAGGTTCAGTAGGTTGAGGAGCAACTCTTTGCTCTACTGGTCGGGGTGAAGATACCCCAAACAAGCCCCTCAGAGGATTACTTTCCATAGTAACAAGTGATAGTAAATTTCAGCACACTATATAAATTTTTCCTTACCAAATTCCACCTACCAAAGGCGCTTCACTCCCCGGCAACGGTGCCAGAAAAGAGTCTTGATGACCCACAAGTATAGGGGATCTATCAAAGTCCTTTCGATAAGTAAGAGTGTCGAACCCAACGAGGAGCATAAGGAAATGATAAGCGGTTTCCAGTAAGGTATTCTCTGCAAGCACTGAAATTGTAGGTGATAGATAGTTTTGTGATAAGATAATTTGTAACGAGCAACAAGTATATCTCGGCATTCTAGGAATGGGGGTCCCCAGACTTGCCTTCCTGCAGCCTGCGGCATGGCTCAAGTGGGGGCCAGCGTGGCCCATCTTCATCAGCTCAAGCCCAAGACCCTCCCGAGGGGCCAAGCCTTGCGGGGCGGATGACAGAAAGCTTCCTCAGAGGCAGCCTCATCTGGCAGGCTCGCGAGGAGGCAGAGAGCTCAAGGCAGGGGTACCTCGTGAGGAGCCCATGACGCAAGCCATGACGATCGAGACCAGGCGGGCGCCGGCCAGCGCAGTGTCCTTGTTTCCCCTTTGGTGCAAAGGGGGCAAGAACAGGTCGAGGCATGGTGCAAAGGTTACCATTACGGTGGAACGAGACCAAGACCAGTAGAGCGGCAGGACAGAGGTCACCGTGGAGCCCAAGACGGCGTCATCACCAGTGCTTTTAGTAGCCGAAGACCACCTTTGGTCAGGATAACTTGTACTAGATGTTCCCCTTCAAAATGGTCAATTGTTGGCGCCCTTCCCGCTCATTTTTTGGGGAGAGGCCCAGGGCCTCTATAAATAGAGCTAGCCACCACAGAGTAGAGGGAAAGGAGAGAGGGAGATCTGATAGAACCCTACCAAAAAAGAGAGGGAGAGATCTGATAGAAACCTACCAGAAAGAGAGAGAGATCTGATAGAACCCTAACACAGAGAGAGAGAGGTGTTGAACTCACCCAAGCAGTTCGTCGCACCAGCTCAAGAACACCTCTCGCGAGGCTGTTCTTCCCTTGTACTGTTCATCGTCAGCTCATGAGGCAATCCACCACACCACACACTGGAGTAGGGTATTACACCACAACGGTGGCCCGAACCAGTATAAACCTCATGTCCCTTGTGTTCTTCGTTGTTTCCAGCTTAGATCACGCGAGGAGATTGGACGTAGATCAGTAGGGGAGAGATCTCCGTGCGCACCCCAGTGTTCGAACCTCAAGGGTCTGCCGGAACCCGAAATCTGACATTTGGCGCGCCAGGTAGGGGTGAGCCGGAATATTTCTTCCGCTGTTTGCGTGTGATCTTCTGTCGTGTCCATGGACGCTCGTCGGGCTCGCGCCTAGCGCCGGGCTGCTCTCGCCACCCGCGTCGCCCAGACGGCGCCCTTCGGCGGACGCCCTCGTCATTCCCCGTCGCCTGCCGCCACCGGCCCGGTGGGGAACGAGCAGCAGGCCTCATCCCAGCATCCTTCGGTGCGGCAGGAGGGCCGCACCGCCACACCATCACTGACTCCAGCCGCTTCATCGTCCCACGCCCGTCGTGCCCCCACAGACGCGCATGACGCACTGCTCCTGGCAAGAGAGCTCTTGCACTACCGCCCCGTTGACGACCTCTACGAGGACTGGCTCGCCCGCATCACCGAGCTCGTCAGTGCCGTAGGGGGCTCCCCCTTGCCGTCCCTCTCGCTGCCTCGCCAAGCATTCCAAGCAGGAGGCGGGGATCAGTAGGTGCCTCCACCACCTCCTCCCCAAGAAGGCACCCTGGCACCAAGGCGCGCAGCCCCACGGCGAGACCCTCCGCGTCCGGCGCCTGCGCAGCAAGAAAGGAGCTGCCAAGAGATCCCTTGTCCCCAAGAAGGTGCTCGCGCGCTCCCAGCGCCGGCGCGCCAAGATCGCGTCCCTGCACCTCCACGCCAAGACCCCGCGCTGCTCCAAGCGACGGCGCGCGGTAATCTCCAGGAACAAGCCCAGTACCAGCAGCAGGCTGCTGTCGGCGTTTTGGGAACGGGGATCCCCAGACTTGCCTGCCTGCGGCCTGCGGCGTGGCTCAAAGGGGGACCAGTGCGGCCCATCTTCATCGACACAAGACTCAAGACCCTCGCGAGGGGCCAAGCCTCGCGGGGCGGACGACACGGCGCCTCCTCAGACACAGCCTCCTCAGGCTGGCTCGCAAGGAGGCGAAGAAATCGAGGCGGGGTACCTCGCGAGGTGCCCATGACGCAAGCCATGACCACTCAGGGCGCCAGGTGGGCGCCAGCGCGCGCAGCGTCCTTCTTTCCTCTTTGGTGCAAAGGGGGCAAGCGCAGCCGTGGAGTACCGAGGCATCAGGCAAAGGTTGCCATTTCCGTGCAACGAGACCAAGACCAGGCGGACTACGAGACGGAGGTCACCATGGAGCCCAGCACGGCGTCACCACAGAGCCTTTGGCAGGCGAAGACCAACTTTGGTCAGGATAAGTGTACTAGATGTTCCCCTTCGAATTGGCCAATTGTTGGCGCCCTTGCCGCTCAATATTTGGGAAGAGGACCAGGGCCTCTATAAATAGGACCAGCCACCAACATAGCAAACAGACGGTCGACAAGTGAGAGCAAATCAGAGAGAGTGAGTGAGAGAGAGAGAGGGTGACTGAACTCCTCCTAGCAGTTCATCACCCCAGCCAAGAACAGACCCTCGCGAGGCTGTTCTTCCTTGTATTGTTCATCATCACCAGCCCCAGAAGGCAATCCACCAACCACACACTGGAGTAGGGTATTACACCACAACGGTGGCCCGAACCAGTATAAACCTTGTGTCTCTTGTGCAGTTCTTTCAGTAGTTTAGATCTTTGTGAGACGGGGAGGTAGAAGGCGTAATCTCCGCGCGCACCCCAATGTTTGAACCTTAAGGGTCTGTCGGAACCCGTGATCCGACATTTGGCGTGCCAGGTAGGGGTGCGCCGGAATCTGTCTTCCACCACCCCGCTCTCCTCCGACCGTCGCATCCATGTCCGACGCTCCTCGGGCCCGCGCCGAGCACCGGGCCGCCATCGCTTCTCGCATCGCCCAGACGGCCCCCGTCGGTGGGCGTCCTCGTCGTTCCCCGTCGCCCGCCGTCAACGCCGCCACCGGCCCGGCGGGGGGCGAACAGCAAGCATCGTCTCAGCATCCATCCGTGCGGCAAGACAGCCGCACCGCTACTCCATCGCTCACCCCAGCCGGCTCTTCGTCCCGCGCGCTCCGCGCACCCTTGGAGGCTCGAGCTGCGCTCATCGCGGCAAACGAACTCCTGCACTACCGCCCCGTCGACGACGTCTACGAGGAGTGGCTCGGCCGCGTCGCCGAGCTCGTCCACGCCACAGGGGGCTCTCCTGCGCCATCCGCTCCGCTGTGCCGCACCCCGCCCCGCGTGGGCAATGAAGCTCCGGGGGCGTACCAACCGCCTCCACTCCAAGAAGGCGCCATGGCTCCAAGGCGCGTGGCCCCTGGGCGGAACCTGCTCCGCCAGATGCCAGCACAGCAACAACGGAGCTGCCAAGAAGTCCCTCGCCCGCAAGGAGTTGCCGGGGCGGTCCCCGCTCCGGCACGCCGCGACCCTGCTCCCGCTCCGGCACGCCAAGACCCCGCTCTGCTCCTAGCTGTAGTGCGTGGGGACCCTCAAGGCCAAGCTCTCCCTCAACCGAAGCCTCCCGTAGCCACCACAGGCTGCCGCGCCTACACCACCGAGCTGCGTAGCGTCGTGTGGTCCGGCAAGTTCAAGCCAGACCTGCCTCCTCGCTACGACGGCACAACTGATCCCGCAGAGTTCCTCCAGCTCTATGAGCTAGGCATCGAGGCTGCCAGCAGAGATGAAAAGGTCATGGCGAACTGGTTCCCCATGGCACTGAAGGAAGGAGCTCGCACCTGGCTCCTGAATCTGGCTCCGGGCACGATCTCCTCCTGGGACCAGATGCGCACTTGCTTCATCACCAACTTCCAAGGTACTCGCGACCGGCCGCCCGCCGTGAGCAACATGCGCCGCATCAAGCAGCAAACTGGGGAGACCCTGCAAAAGTACATCCAGCGCTTCAACAGTGCGCGCCTCAAGATCCCCAAGGTGTCCGAGGAAGCCATCATCTCGGCCTTCTCCGATGGCGTGCGCGACGTCAAGATGAAGGAGGAGCTGGCGATGCATGAAGACCTCTGCACCTCCCTGGAGCTGTTCAACTTGGCGACCAAGTGCGCCAGGGCTGAGGAGGGACGTCTCTCCCTCCTCGAGCTGCCTGCCGCGGACCCAGAAGAGAAGAAGCCCAAGGCCAAGGACGTGAAGCCCAAGGGGGCTGCCGTACTCGCAGCAGAACCAGACACCAAGCAGGGCAAGGATCTGCCCGAGTCCTCCAGGGGCAGCCGGTACTGTGTGTACCATGACCTCCACACCCACAACACCAACGAATGTCAAGAACTCCGTGCCGTGCGAGAAGGAAGGATCGGCCGTCGCCCTGACCGTGCTGACCGGGGCTACGGCCGAGGAGGAGGAAGAAACCCAGGACGCTGGGAAGATCGCGGCCCGCGCCAGGGGTGGCGCGACCAACCTCGCGAAGGACCGCTGGCGGGACCTGCCTCGCGAGGGGGACTTGAGGGATCAGCCTCGTGAGGATCGCCCTCATGGCAACGCAGGCCTACCTCCGCTGCCGCCTCAGCCAAGGAGGAACGAAGACCGCCATCAAGACGAGGGGGCTGGGGGCTTCCAAGAGCCGCGCGCAATCGCCTGCATCCTGGGCGGAGCTCAAGCCCCAGCCTCTCAACGTATCTTCAAGCAGTTTGCCCGCGAAGTGAATGCAGTTCTCCCCAAGCTCGAAGCAACGCGCCCCCTCAGGTGGTCGGCGTGCGCCATCACGTTCAGCTCAGCAGACCAGCTCAAGTGCGCGGCCACGGCCGGAGTCCTCCCGATGCTTTGCTCCCCAGTCATCAGCAACGTGCTGGTCACCAGGACCCTCATCGACGGAGGGGCAGGGCTCAACGTCCTGTCCGTGGAAACATTCAACAACCTCCAAGTGCCCTATGACCAGCTTCAGCCAACCAAGCCTTTCTCCGGAGTCACCGACGGTTCCACAGTCCCGATCGGGCAGGTCCGCCTCCCTGTCACCTTCGGGGCCCGCAGCAACTACCGCACCGAGCTCATCGACTTCGACGTCGCCCACATCCGCCTGCCATACAACGCCATCCTCGGGTACCTAGCGCTGGCCAAGTTCATGGCCGTGACTCACCACGGCTACAACGTCCTCAAGATGCCAGGAAGTGGCGGCGTCATCACGGTGCCCTGTGAAGAGAAGGATGCAGTGTGTTCCCTGGAGCGAGCCTATCAAGTCGCGTCGCTAGAAGACCCAGATCGCGGAAGCAGGAGGCTTCCTGAGACCACCCCCAAGAAGAAGAAGACGTCATCAGGCTCAGCCCCTCAGGAGGCAGGCCCCTCAGGGCCCGTGTCTGCCCAGGGGGACCCCCTTCGATCGCATAGGAAAGCACGCCCGGTGCCCTCCTCAGGCAGGGCTCGGGGGCTCTCACCTGGAGGGCCACCGACCTAGCCAGGGTCACGAGGGAGGCGCTTGGGCACCATGTGGAGGCGTGCTTCGAAGCACGTTTCCCTCGAGAAGGAGCCAGGCAAGGAAGATCAGACCAGCAGGAGTTTGTTAACAAGGCCATTCAAGAACTATAGGAGTCAAGGATCATGAGAGGTTGCCGCCGTCTACCAGCTGTGGCCCCACATCCAGGCAAGGATGGTGGGCTGCGCGTCTGCGTCGACGTACCAGGGCTCAATCAGATCGCCACGACGAAGCATCTCTGGCCCTCGCAAGTGGGGCGCTGCGGGGGTCCACCCCACAGCTATGTTCGCATGCCTTACAGCCTGCCGAGCATGGCTGCGGCGTACCAGTGCCTCATGAGGGGCATCATGGAGGCTCAGGAAGACAGGCGTTCCGCGGCCCTGGCGGAGATGAAGACAGCTCGCGAGGAGCCACCAGTGCCTCCGGAGCCTCCCGAGGCCCCGGGGCCTGGGGGCTGGTGAGGACCAGCTTCCGCAGCCCACTGAGTTTGCTGCACCAACACCACTTCGCCGACGACATCCTCAGGTGACATCTTTCAAGCTTCATTCCCAGCTGGGAGCGCCCTCCCAGGGTTGCATCACTCCCATGCCGCGTGGGTCCGTCCCTGCGGCATGTATCCCCTTTTATTTTTCGGTCGTTAGTTTGCCTTGTTGGGGGCGCCCCTCGGGTTGCATCATCCCCAAGCCGCTCAGGCTAGGCCCAGCAGCGTGTATCTCCCTCGCGTTTATTTCCAACTATGCATTCGCCTATCACGCTTGATTGCTTGATGCCTGTCCGTGACATCCCTTCTTCTCCATGTCGGCCACTTGCACGTTAAAGGGGGGGTGCCTGAGCATCGCGACTCAGGGCTCTTACTGGCTCTCCAGCCCTCACCCTCTGTCCTTATCCACGGCATCACGACCTGGCATACCAACGACGGCTGAGACAAGCTCGAGGGCCGGGACCCGAGGACGTAGAGTACCGGCATCTAACCAAATTTTGCAGGGACACATCTCAAGATACGGCCGAGTGCCAGGCGCAACCCGCCTAGAGGTAGGGCCTCATGAGTCCCGCGCTGGCTCACGGGTGCCCAGATACACCTCACCTAGCCCTACCGTGCCGGCCACGTGTCAGGGCGGGGCTGTACACGCCCTGGGGGCTCCTCCCGGAGGGGAGCCCCCTCCCACGTACTAGTGGAAGCACCATGCTCCGCGCTGGCTGACGACACTGCCGAGGAGCGGCTATGCCCGTACACATACGGAAGCGCTATGCTCCATGCTGGTGATAAACAACTGAGGTTGGCCTCCGGGCCGCATTAACCTCAAGGAGCCCAGAGCTCAGTGGCTAGCCTCGTCCCAACGCCTCCCCTCGGGAGTGCCGCGCGAGGGGGCTAGGCACGGGGGCTACGACTAGGTCACGCCCAGACGTACGCCGCCCAGCCAGGCCCCTCGGGCCTGGTTCGTCGCGCGTCTCTCCCTGAGCGGAGCCAAGGTATGAAGGCCATTTGAGCGTCAAGGGGGACCCCTGAGCATCGCGACTCAGGGGCCTAACTTGTCCCGTAGCCCCTCACTCCTTAGTTCCGAAAGGCTATGCTGGGTGAGGTACGCGCGGGGCCGGGCTCTGCAGACGTAGAACGGTAGCCCCGCTTACATCTCACCTCAGCACCCGCTGTTTGCGCGTCAAGGGGGACTCCTGAGCATCGCGACTCAGGAGCCTAACTGGCTCCGTAGCCCCTCACTCCTTAGTTCCGAAAGGCTATGCTGGGTGAGGTACGCGCGGAGTCGGGCTCTGCAGACGTAGAACGGAAGATACACCTACATCACGCCTCCCTACTTGTTGTTCGCGCGCCAAGGGGGACTCCTGAGCATCGCGACTCAGGAGCCTAACTTGTCACGTAGCCCCTCACTCCTTTGGTCCCGTCCTAGTTTCCAGTCGGGGCTAATGTTGGGTGAGGCACGCGCGGGGCCGGGCTCTGCTGGCGTAGAACACAAGCAAGTAGGGAAGAAAAGCATAAAATTCAAGGAACTTAAAAGCAAATATTACAACCCATACTGTCGTCTTAGCACCAAACGCAAGTTTAAACGCCTCCCTGAGGCATGATGCATGCGCAGGAATTGAAAGAAGAACAGGGATGGAACGGAGTCACTCGTCGGCGGTGAAGCTGTGTGAAGTGGCTTCGCCTCGTGGAGCAGCAGGGCCGGCAGCGCCTTGCTTTGGCCTGGTGCTGAAGGCCCGGAACTTCCCCAGCAGCGCCTCCGCGCGCCCCTTCACGGCTTCGACAGCGGCGGCAGCACCCTCGCCACTCACCGGTTCCAGCAGGCCGTTGAGGTCGGCGTTGGGATTGCGAAGGTAGATGTGGGCGAAGACCCGCGTCAGCGCAGCAGAAGGTAGATGTCGGCGTTGGGCCGATGCCAAGGGCGACATCCCCAAGGGCCTTAACCAGGAAGGGAAGCAGCTTGGCGGGGCCGTCCCCGTCATCGGCTAGTGGGCTGTCCAGGCCGCTCTCGTAAAGCGTCTTCAGCGAAGCGCGGGCATCTTTCTCCATGTCCGCGAAGGCCACGCGATCCTCGGCAAGAACCTTGGCCTTGCTCTCCAGCTCGACCCTCGTCGCCTCCAGCTCCTCCCCTAGCGCACTTAGGCGGTCGCGGCGCTTCTTGAGCTTGGCCTCCCGGCCCTCGATGGCCGCCTCGCGAGCCTTCATGCCTTCTTCTTGTTCCTGGCAAAGACGAACCTCCTTCGTGAGCTGGTCCCACAGGCCTTGCAGCTCGTCCTCCAGCGCCTTGCAACGACCGCAGACTTCAGCCACCTCTCCCAGGGCCGCGTCTCGGGCAGCCTTCGCCTCGAGGGTGGCCTCCCTCTCTCCGTCACAGGCCGTTGAGGCCTGAACCAACACCGCCCGAATTGAAGCATCAGAGCAAATCCAGCCCGAAGCCAGTTCCAGGCGCCCGGCCACCAGGCGTGGGTCGGCGCCAGGAAGATCCTGCCGCGACCGGTCCAGTTCAGCAACGGCACGCTCTAGGATGGAAGAAGAAGGCGGAGAATCATCGGTGCGCTCCAAGACAATAGGAGGAGTTGGGGAAGCAACGGTCGGTGGAACGGGAGGAGAAAGTAGCGGCGGCGAGGCCGTAGTATCCCGAGGCGGAGTCCGTTGCGCCTCCATAGCCGTAGCAGCGGTGCCAGACGAGGGCACCTCGGGAGTCATTTGAGCCATGGGGGCTGGGCTCGCCCCAGCTAGCTCAGCCAAGCCTCGCAAGGATGAGCGGGCAGGAGAGACCCGCGCGTCACAATGTCCCTCCCCTGCAGGCGAAGGCGTCGCTGTAGATGGGGCCTCGGGGGATCCCTTCGGCTTCTTCGCCATGGGCGCCAGCCTATTCAAGAGAAGCAATCATCAAGCCTCATCGGCGGAACGAGAAACAAAAGATCAAGGATCAAGCACTTATGGGTCGTCGCCAGAAAGCTCTAGCTCCCTCCGGCCATACTTGAAGCCCGAGAGCCGGCTGGAGGGGTCGACCTCTGAAGCAGAAGGCGCGTCCACGGTTCGCCCCGGAGTCAGGATGGACCCGCGGGGGATCGACCTGGTCCTGCCCCTCTTCGGGATCGAGGGCGAGCTCCCGCTACCCAGCATGTCATTGTCATCATCATCATCATCGCTCAGCGAAAGGCGGAGAGTACGGGACCTACGCCGGGGGAGGGGCGCCCTCGACTCTCCATCGGTCGCCCAAGAGTCGGGCCCCTCTCCCCGCTCCTCTTCCTCCTCCTCATTGTTGGAGTCGCCGGAGGGCACATCCACCGGTCCTTCGGAAGCCGCCATGGGCACGAGCCCGTCCCCGTTAAAAACGGGCATGGACTCCACCACCTGCTCCCAGTCGTCGCGAAGGAACAAGGGCTTGGGAGCGCCCTCCAACCTTGCCACCTCGCCCCCGACCAGAGATTGGAGAACCGCGGTCACATCCTCTTCGCTCGCAGCCGTGGGGCTCGGATGAGGCCTCCACATTGGAGGAGAGTACTGCCGGAGTGGAGCCAGCTGGTGCTCCAAGAACTCCCTCAGCAGCAACGCACCGGTCAACATCGCCGCCGCCATGCTGGACGGCCTCAAGTCCGCGTCCATCTTCTCCAGCACCAGTTTTGCGCGAGGGTCCATGAGCTCCACTCGGCCCCAATCGTCGGAGCTCGTGGGCGGCTCCACGGGCAAGATCAGCCTAGGATGGACGCGCCCGGCATCCACCAAGACCCACTTGCTCCTGAAGCCCTCAATCCTCTTCCCAGGATTCGAGATGGCAATGGTGCCGCCATATGCGACGAAGCCCGCGCACGCGGAAGGAGAGCCGTGAGTGATCTGGAGGGAGAAGTAGTGGCACAGCAAGGCCACCGAAGGCTGCACCCCTACGTGGCCCTCGCAGTAGTAAGTGAAGATCGCAAGAAGAAGGACAGAATTGGGGTGGAGATGCAGAGCCTGCAAGTTGTAATGGTGGAGGACAACGAAGAAGAACTCGGAGAAGGGAGGCACCAGGCCCGCAGCAATGGAGCTTACAAAGAGAGGATAAAAGGTGCTCCCTCGGCCCTCAGGGGTGGTGGAGCCGGCCTTGAACACCTTCATCCTGTTGATGCCCTGCGCCGCCGCCATCTGGCGCAGCCGGGCAAGGTCGGCCTTGGACACATTCGGCGAGTCTAGAGTAGGAGAATACCAAGCTTCGGCCGGAGGCTGGTGAGGCGCCATGGCTTCCTGGGTCGCGCAGCCGGAGTAGATCTGGAAGTTTGGAGGAAGAAAGGTAAGGCGCAAGAAAGGGGATCTGAGCAACGACCGGAGAAAGCAAAAGGCGAAGTCTGGGCAGATGCCGCTCCTTTATCAACCTGCGCGGTTGCTGAAGCACTTGCGTCCAATCAACCGCCACGCGGCGCCCTAAGCCGCAGGCTATTAGGGCCCGCAGTGCTTCGCCCTTGCCCTTTCGCCTCTCGGCACGGCCAAGTCCATGCGCGCCTTGGGCCGGGGGCTACTGTCGGCATTCTGGGAACGGGGGTCCCCAGACTTGCCTGCCTGCGTCCTGCCGCGTGGCTCAAAGGGGGCCCAGTGCGGCCCATCTTCATCGACACAAGACTCAAGACCCTCTCTAGGGGCCAAGCCTCGCGGGGCGGACGACACGGCGCGTCCTCAGGCGCAGCCTCCTCAGGCTGGCTCGCAAGGAGGCGGAGAAATCGAGGCGGGGTACCTCGCGAGGTGCCCATGACACAAGCCATGACGACTCAGGGTGCCAGGCGGGCGCCAGCGTGCTGCGTCCTTCTTTCCTCTTTGGTGCAAAGGGGGCAAGCGCAGCCGCGGAGTACCGAGGCATCAGGCAAAGGTTGCCATTTCGGTGCAACGAGACCAAGACCAGGCGGACTACGAGATGGAGGTCACCATGGAGCCCAGCACGGCGTCACCATAGAGCCTTTGGCAGGCGAAGACCAACTTTGGTCAGGATAAGTGTACTAGATGTTCCCCTTCGAATTGGCCAATTGTTGGCGCCCTTCCTGCTCAATATTTGGGAAGAGGACCAGGGCCTCTATAATTAGGACCAGCCACCCACATAGCAAACAGACGGTCGACAAGTGAGAGCAAATCAGAGAGAGTGAGTGTGAGAGAGAGAGGGTGACTGAACTCCTCCTAGCAGTTCATCACCCCAGCCAAGAACAGACCCTCACGAGGCTGTTCTTCCTTGTATTGTTCATCATCACCAGCCCCAGAAGGCAATCCACCAACCACACACTGGAGTAGGGTATTACACCACAATGGTGGCCTGAACCAGTATAAACCTTGTGTCTCTTGTGCAGTTCTTTCAGTAGTTTAGATCTTTCTGAGACAGGGAGGTAGAAGGCGTAATCTCCGCGCGCACCCCAGTGTTCGAACCTTAAGGGTCTGTCGGAACCTGTGATCTGACAGCTGCCGCGCCCTCACCGCCGACCTACGCGGCGTCGCATGGCCAGGCAAGTTCGAGCCTAACCTGCCCCCTCACTACGATGGCACGGCGGACGCCGTGGAGTTCCTATAGCTCTACGAGCTATGCATTGAAGCCGCCAACGGAGATGAAAGGGTCATGGCGAACTAGTTCCCCATGGCGCTCAAGGACGGGGCCTGCACCTGGCTCCTGAACCTGGCTCCTGGCACAATCTCCTCCTGGGACAAGATGCGCACTCGCTTCATCGCCAACTTCCAGGGCACTCGTGACCGGCCCCCAGCCGTGAGCGATCTGCGCCGCATCAAGCAGCGGCAAGGGGAAACCCTATAGAAATACATCCAGCGCTTCAACAATGCTCGCCTCAAGATCCCCAAGGTGACTGAAGAAGCCATCATCTCGGCCTTCTCCGATGGCGTACGCGACATCAAGATGAAGGAGGAGCTAGCAATCCATGAAGACCTGTGCACATCCCTGGAGCTGTTCAACTTGGCGACCAAGTGCGCCAGGGCTGAGGAAGGGCGCCTTTCCCTCCTCGAACTCCCGGCTGCCGACCCAGAAGAGAAGAAGCCCAAGGCCAAGGACGTGAAGCGCAAGGGGGCTGCCGTGCTAGCAGAGGAGCCAGACACCAAGCGAGGTAGGGATCAGCCTGAGTCATCCAAGGGCAGTCGGTACTGCGTGTACCACGACCTCCACACCCACAACACCAACGAATGTCAAGAGCTTAGGGCCGTGAGAGATGGACGTATCGGCCAACGCCCCGAGTGCAACGACAGGGGCTATGGCCGAGGAGGAGGAAGAGGTGGCGGACGATGGGAAGACCGTGGCCCTCGCCAAGGGTGGCGTGACCGGCCTCGCGAGGATCGCTGGCAGGACCAGCCTCGCAAGGGAGGCTAGAGAGATCAGCCTCGTGAGGATCGCCCGCACGGCAATGCAGGCCTTCCTCCTCTACTGCCACCGCCATGGAGGAACGAAGGCCAACATCAAGACGAGGGGGTTGGGGGCTTCGAGGAGCCGCGCGCGATCGCTTGCATCTTGGCTGGCGCGTAGGCCCCAGCCACACAGCGCATCTTCAAGCAGTTTGCTCGCGAGGTGAATGCAGTCCTCCCCAAGCTTGAGGCCACGCGCCCTCTCGGGTGGTCTACGTGCGCTATTACGTTCAGCTCAGCGGATCAACTCAAGTGCGTGGCAATGGCCGGAGTCCTCCCAATGCTTTTCTCCCCGGTCATCAGCAACGTGTAGGTCACCAGGACCCTCATTGATAGCGGAGCAGGACTCAACATCCTGTCCGTCGAGACGATCGACAATCTCCAAGTGTCGTACAATCAGCTTCAGCCAACCAGGCCCTTCTCAGGAGTCACTGATGGTTCCACTATTCCAATAGGGCAGGTTCGCCTTCTAGTCACCTTCGGGCAGTGCAACAACTATCGCACTAAGCTCATCGACTTCGACGCGCCCACAACCGTCTGCCATACAACGCCATCCTCGGGTACCCAGCCCTGGCCAAGTTCATGGTAGTGAATCACCATGGATACAATGTCCTCAAGATGCCAGGAAGCGGTGGAGTCATCACCATACCCTGTGAAGAAAGGGACGCAATGTGTTCACTTGAGCGCGCGTTCCAAGCCGCAGCAATCGAAGACCCGGACCACAGGAACGGAAGACTTCCCGAGGTGACCCTTAAGAAGAAGAAGGTTTTGCCTGGCCAAAGCCATAAGGAGGCAGGCGCCTTTGGAGGTGTTGCGTCAGGATCTGCGCCCGATCAAGCAGCGCCACCCTCTCTTGCATAGGAAGGCGCGCCCAGCGCCCTCCTCAGGTAGGGCTCGGGGGCTCTTTCTTGGAGAGCCACCGACCTCGCCAAGGTCGCGAGGGAGGCGCTCGGGCACCACTTGGAGGGGTGCTTCCAGGCACATTTCCCTCAGGAAGGTACAAGGCAAGGAAGACTAAACCCTCAGGAGTTCATCGCAAGAAACACCCAGGAGCTACAGGAGTCGAGAGTCATGCGCGGCAGCTACCGCTTGCCCACCGTAGCCCCACATCCAGGCGAGGACGGTGCGCTGCGCGTCTGCGTTGACATGCCAGGGCTCAACCGAGCCGCATCTCTAGAGCGCCTCTAGCCTTCGCGCGTGGGGCGTTGCGAGGGTCCACCTCACAGCTATGTTCGCATGCCTTTCGGCCTGCCGAATGCAGTCGCCGCTCATCAGCGCCTTCTGAGGAGCATTCTGGAGGCCCAGGAGGTCAGGCATTGTGTGGTCCTGGCGGAGATGGAGATGGCCCTCGGAGAGCCACTTGCGCCTCCGGAGCCTCTCGAGGCTCCTAGGCCTGGGGGCTCGTGAGGGTCGACGTCATCATCGTGCATCAACCACTTCTTAAACATCACTTCATCTTCAACGGCACCAGGTGACATCTTTCTAAGTTCCATTTTTAGCTGGGAGCGCCCACAGGGCCGCATCATTCCCAGGTCACGTGGGTCCGTCCCTGCGGCATGTATCTGTTTTTCTTATGCTCTTTACTTACCTTGTTGGGGGCGCCCCTCAGGCTGCATCATCCCCGAGCTGCTTGGGCCTGGCCCAGCGGCGTTTGCTTTTCTCGCATCTATTTAAAATGAATTTCCTCCTGCGTGCTTAACATACCCGACCTAATTGCCTGCTCGATTGACGCCTACCTATGGAGCTGCTCGCTCTGGCACAGCGTTTGTGCACGGGTCTGTCCCTGCAACACCGATAAATCTAAGTGGTCGAGCTCTGGCCGCGGCATCCCCGCAAGGTGCCATCTCACCAGGCCCTCAGTGCCCCAATCATTTCCCCGGAGCGACAGGTCTTGTTTCTCTTCATGATTGGTGTGTAGGACCTACTCCAGGAGCAACGCGGACGTCGCGAGCTCTCTCTCCCTCTCTCCGGCACGGACCACTTGCATGTTAAAAGGGGGGCACCTGAGCATCGCGACTCATGGGCTCCTACTGGCTCTCCAGCCCTCACCCCCTGGCCTTGACCCACGGCATCGCGACTTGTCATACCAGCGGCGGCTGAGCTCGCTCGAGGGCCGGGACCTGAGGATGTAGAGCATTAAGGAAAGTGCGGAGAGTGGGAAGAAGCTCGCGAGGACCTAACTCAGCAGCGCCTCAGCTGCCACCACTCGGGTTGGGCGCTTCATCGAGGAACTACACCAAACTCAAGAGATAAGTCACGCCCTTACAGGAGTTGGACCAATGCAGCACCAAACCCTCGCCCAGTGCGGCTCTTTCATGGCGACGTTGCCTTCCTTTCTCGCCCAGCGAGGGCTGCTTGAGCGCTAAAGGGGACCTCCCGAGCATCGCGACTCGGGGGCTCTTACCGGACCTCGGGCCGCTCACCTCCTGGCCTTGACCACGGCATCGTGACTTGGCATACCAGCGACGGCTGAAGCCTACCTGGGGACTGGGACCTGTCGGCGTAGAGCGCCAAGTCCTCGTGAGGATAGAAAAGGGGAGCCGAGCCGAGATAGGACAAGCACCTCGCATTGATTCATATTAAGGATATAATGTTCACAAAAGACATCGCAGGGAACAAAAGTATTAATCCTAAGGAACGCTAATCGCCCGCACCTCCGCAAGGGACGCCATCATCAATGGTGGGTTGCCCAACGCCGGCGCCAACACCATCCAGATCAGTGGCGTCGGCGGCTGGACGCAGCTGCCCCGCTGCGAGTACGACGCGAGCTCGGGGGATCGTAGCTGTCATCGCTTGTCTCTGGGGTCGCGAGGAGCTCGGGGGAGCCGCTGGATTCCCCAGCTCCTCCGCTGCTGCCTGAGGAGATGCTGGAGGGCCGATGGGCGGGCCAGGTCCTCGCCAGTTCATTGCCCCTGCTGCTCTCCTTGGGGCAGCACTCCAGCCGGCGTCCTTCAGCATCGAAGTCCTTGAAGAACATCAGGGAGGCGCCGTCATATTCAAGATGAATTACGAGGGCACCTACCATCCAGCAGACCCAGGCGATTTCGCCCCAGCCCCGGGTCATGAAGACCTTGCCCGGAGCGACGACCGCGACCTCCGCTCCGGTTGCAAGGGTACTGCTGTCAGCGTGCTGCAGCCAAAGCTCCAGAGCCCCGCTCGGCGGCATCTCGAAGGCGAAGGAGGGAGGAAGGCGGATCCAAGAGCTTGGAGGCATGGCGGCGTGGAGCACGAGCTCGCGAGAGGAGCGCTCGGCATGGACTCCAGGAGGAATGACACGTACCACCGTGACTCGCCTGCGTCGACAGCGGCACCGTCGATGTCGCTCGATGCCTTCTACCCCAGGACCCACGACGCGGGCGTACAAGGGTAGCGGAAACCTAGGCGGCGGCCGCTCATACCAGGGCCTCGATGCCTCCTGCTGAGCACCCTCATCTCGGTGGCAGAGGATCAGCCGCTTCTTCGTTCAAAGTGTGTCAGGACCCTCTTGAGGGGCCTTTCCCTTCTCTTCTCCAGAAAACCGACGGATTGGTGCCATTGGCGTAAGGAGAAGCAAGAACAAGGAAGAAGAAGGAAAGGCGCACCGGGAAGGGATGGACTGAAGGGGCTCGCGCAACCCCGTACTTATAACCGAAGGAGGCCAACCGCCGAGCACCATGATCGCAGGTAATCATGACCGGTCTCTTTGCATGCAGGGACTTGTCAAGTCGTGCGGTTGCCGAGGCATCGTGGGGAAGCACAGACGCCCACGTCCAATCAATCGCCACGCGGCGCCCAAGGCCACAGGCTATTGGGGCCCGCGGCGCTTCGCGCTTGCCCCTTAGCTTCCCTGCTAGGCCAAGCCCGGGAGCGCCTTGGGCCCGGGGGCTACTGTCGGCGTTCTGGGAACGGGGGTCCCCACACTTGCCTGCCTGCGGCCTGCGGCATGGCTCAAGTGGGGGCCCAGTGCGGCCCATCTTCATCAGCTCAAGCTCAATACCCTCGCGAGGGGCCAAGCCTCGCGGGGCGAACGACATAAAGCTTCCTCAGAGGCAGCCTCATCTGGGAGGCTCGCGAGGAGGCGGAGAGATCAAGGCAGGGGTACCTCGCGAGGAGCCCATGACGCAAGCCATGATGATCGAGACCAAGCGGGCGCCAGGCGGGCGCCGGCCAGCGCAGTGTCCTTGTTTCCCCTTTGGTGCAAAGGGGGCAAGCACAGGCCGAGGCATCGGGTAAAGGTTAACATTCTGGTGCAACGAGACCAAGACCAGCAGAGCGGTAGGACGGAGGTCACCGTGGAGCCCAAGATGGCGTCATCACCAGTGCTTTTGGCAGCCGACGACCACCTTTGGTCAGGATAACTTGTACTAGATGTTCCCCTTCAAAATGGCCAATTGTTGGCGCCCTTCCTGCTCATTATTTGGGGAGAGGCCCAGGGCCTCTATAAATAGAGCTAGCCACCACGGAGATCTGATAGAACCCTGCCAAAAAAGAGAGGGAGAGATCTGATAGAACCCTACCAGAAAGAGAGAGAGATCTGATAGAACCCTAGTAGAGAGAGAGAGAGGTGATTGAACTCACCCAAGCAGTTCATCGCACCAGCTCAAGAACACCTTTCGTGAGGCTGTTCTTCCCTTGTACTGTTCATCGTCAGCCCCTGAGGCAATCCACCACACCACACACTGGAGTAGGGTATTACACCACAACGGTGGCCTGAACCAGTATAAACCTCGTGTCCCTTGTGTTGTTCGTTGTTTCCAGCTTAGATCACGTGAGGAGATTGGACGTAGATCGGTAGGGGAGAGATCTCCGCGTGCACCCCAGTGTTCGAACCTCAAGGGTCTGCCGGAACCCGAAATCCGATAGTAACAAAAGTAAATAAGGTGCGGCAAGGTGGCCCAATCCTTTTTGTAGCAAAGGACAAGCCTAGACAAATTCTTATATAGAGAAAAGCGCTCCCGAGGACACATCGGAATTATCATGAAGCTAGGTTTCATCACGATCATATGATTCGCTTTCGGTACTTTGATAATTTGGTATGTGGGTGGACCGGTACTTGGGTACTTTCCTTACTTGCACAAGCATCCCACTTATGATTAACCTCTATTGCAAGCATCCACAACTACAACAAAAGTATTAAGGTAAACCTAACCATAGCATGAAACATATGGATCCAAAACAGCCCCTTATGAAGCAACGCATAAACTAGGGTTTAAGCTTCTGTCACTCTAGCAACCCATCATCTACTTATTACTTCCCAATGCCTTCCTCTAGACCCAAATAATGGTGAAGTGTCATGTAGTCGACGTTCACATAACACCACTAGAGGAGAGACAACATACATCTCATTGAAATATCGAACGAATACCCAATTCACATGACTACTAATAGCAAGACTTCTCCCATGTACTCAGGAACAACCGTAACTACTCACAAAGCATATGCATGTTCATAATCATAGGGTTATTAATATGCATATAGGATCTAAACATATGATCTTCCACCAAATAAACAAACTAGCATCAACTACAAGGAGTAATCAACACTATTAGCAACCCACAGGTACCAATCCCAGACTTAGAGACAAGAATTGGATACAAGAGATGAACTAGGGTTTGAGAGGAGATGCTCCTGGTGAAGATGTTGATGGAGATTGACCCCCTCCCGATGAGAGGGTCGTTGGTGATGACGATGGCGATGATTTCCCCCTCCTGGAGGGAAGTTTCCCCGACATAACAGCTCCGCTAGAGCCCTAGATTGATTCCGCCAAGGTTCCGCCTCGTGGCAGCGGAGTCTCGTCCCGAAAGTTTGCTTACGATTTCTTTTCTCATCGAAAGACTCCATATAGCAGAAGATGGGCATCGGAGGGCCACCAGGGGGGCATGAGGCAGGGGGGCGCGCCCAGGGGGTAGGGCGTGCCCCCACCCTCGTGGGCAGGGTGTGGCCCCCCTCTGGAACTTCTTTCGCTCAGTATTTTTTTTATTCTGAAAATGACTTCCGTGAAGTTTCAGGACTTTTGGAGCTATGCAGAATAGGTCTCTAATACTTGCCCCTTTTCCAGCCGAGAATCCCAACTGCCGGCATTCTCCCTCTTTATGTAAACCTCGTAAAATAAGAGAGAATAGGCGTAAGTATTGTGACATAATGTGTAATAACAGCCCATAATGCAATAAATATCAATATAAAAGCATAATGCAAAATGGACGTATCAGTTACCGATAATTTTAGTGCTTGCAGACATTACCTTACCAAAAACCGCTTTTCATTTCCTTCTGCTCCTCGTTGGGTTCAACACTCTTACTTATCAAAAGAACTACGATTGACCCCTATACTTGTGGCAGAATGTCGAACACACGCACAGGGGATTTATCGACTAGGCCGACCCATGTAGCTAACCACCAGTACATAACCGAAAATGCAGCGTTAGAGAAAAAATGCGCTAAGCAAGGATCGAACTAGCGAGCGCATGATTCCGACGAAGTGCGCTAGCCAGCTGACCTAGCGAGCTACCGTGTGAAAAATACAGCGCATAAACATAAGAACCAAACCAAGAGTAGAACCGAACAATTTTAATTTATTGCACGCAAACAATTTTCTGAAAAATCGTGAATATTTAGTGAAACCGCGAACAATTTCATAAATTATGAACAAAATTTACCAAAGCTCAAACTTTAGAAAAATGCAAATAATTTTAGGAAAAAAATTGAGCTCCCAAAAAATTGAGATCGTGAACATTTTTCTAAAAAAGCTAGAACATTTTTAAAATTAAAAAATAATTTTAGGATACGCAAACATTTTGAAACATGGGAACATTTTTTTGAACTCCTTAACAAAATTTGAAAATACGAACATTTTTTAAACTCGCGAACAAAATTTGAAAAACAACACTATTTGATATTTGCGAACAATATTTGAAACTACCACACATCAATTGAAAATATTTAATTTTCTTGAAATTCGTGAACAAGATTTGAAATGGGAACATTTCGTGAAACTCCCGAACAAAATATGAAAACACAAACAATTATTTAAACAATTTTTAGTGGAAATATTATTTTTAAATCCCGAACAAATTTTGAAAAGTTTGAAATTTTGAACAAAATATAAGAATTTTTTTTACAATGCAACCATTTTTAAAAATTTTGAACAGTTTTGAGACGGGAATAAACTTGAAAAAAATAAAAAGGAAAAGGAAAGGAAAGAAAAAGAAAATAGAAGAAACAAAAAAAAGAAAAATGAAGAAAAAAGAAAAGGAAAAACTAAAATTAGAATAAATTAGAAAGCCAAAGAACCAAAAAGGAAACAACACAGAAAAAACCCGGTCTAGGGAACCTTATAGAAGATTCCCAAAACTGGTTCGCTGCACGTGTGTAAATCACGAAGTGGGCCGGCCCATATTCGTCGCTGGCATCGCTGCTCTGTGCGATTGCCTAATAGTTTGCTGATGTTTACTACACAACCTTCTTCTTGCAGATGTTGTTGGGCCTCCAAATGCAGAGGTTTGTAGGACAGTAGCAAATTTCCCTCAAGTGGATGACCTAAGGTTTATCAATCCGTGGGAGGCGTACGGTGAAGATGGTCTCTCTCAAGCAACCCTGCAACCAAATAACAAGGAGTCTCTTGATGGGGAACGTGGTATTTCAAAATATTCCCTACGATCACGCAAGATCTATCTAGGAGAAGCATAGCAATGATCGGAGAGAGTGTGTCCATGTACCCTCGTAGACCGAAAGTGGAAGTGTTTAGTAACGTGGTTGATGTAGTCGAATGTCTTCGCGATCTAACCGATCCAAGTACCGAACGCACGGCACCTCCGCGATTAGCACACGTTCAGCTCGATGACGTCCCTCAAACTCTTGATCCAGTTGAGGCTGAGGCACGACGGCGTGGCGATAGTGATGATGAAGTTACCGGCACAGGGCTTCTCCTAAGCACTACGACAATATGACCGAGGTGTGTAACTGTGGAGGGGGGCACCACACATGGCTAAAAGATCAACTTGTGTGTTCTAGGGTGCCTCCTGCCCCATATATAAAGGAGGGAGGGGGAGGCCGGCTGGCCCTAGGGGCGCGCCCAAGGAGAGGGAGTCCTACTAGGATTACCAATCCTAGTAGGATTCCTCCACAAGGAAGAGAGGGGGAAGGCACGAGAGGGAGTAGGAAAGGGGGGGGGCGCCGCCCCACCCCCTTCCCTTGTCCAATTTGTACTGCAAGGGGGCGGCCTGCCCTGGCTGCCCTCCTCTCTCTCCAATAAGGCCCATGGTGGCCCATTAGTTCCACCGGGGGGTTCCGGTAAACCCTCCGGCACTCCGTTTTTACCCAAAACTATCCAGAACACTTCCGGTGTCTGAATAACATGGTTCAATATATCAATCTTTATGTCTCGATCATTTTGACACTCCTCGTCATATCAGAGATCTCATCCGGGGCTCCGAGAAACCTTCAGTCATCAAATCACATAACTCATAATGCAAATCATCATCGAACGTTAAGCGTGCAGACCCTATGGGTTCGAGAACTATGTAGACATGACCGTGACACATCTCCGATCAATAACCAATAGAGGAACCTAGATGCTCATATTGGCTCCTACTTATTCTATGAAGATCTTTATCGGTCAAACCACATAACAACATGTGTCGTTCCCTTTGTCATCGGTATGTTACTTGCCCGAGATTCGATCGTCGGTATCCTCATACCTAGTTCAATCTCGTTACCGGCAAGTCTCTTTACTCATTCTGTAATGCATCATCCCATGAATAACTCATTAGTCACATTGCTTGCAAGGCTTATAGTGATGTGCATTACCGAGAGGCCTAGAGATACCTCTCCGAAACACGGAGTGACAAATCCTAATATTGATCTATGCCAACTCAACAAACACCATCAGAGACACCTGTAGAGCATCTTTATAATCACCTAGTTACGTTGTGACGTTTGATAGCACACAAGTGTCCCTCCGGTATTCGGGAGTTGCATAATCTCATAGTCCGAGGAACATTTATAAGTCATGAAGAAAGCAATAGCAGAAAAACTAAACGATCAATATGCTAAGCTAACGGATGGGTCTTGTCCATCACATCATTCTCTAATGATGTGATTCCGTTCATCAAATGACAACACATGTCTATGGCTAGGAAACTTAACCATCTTTGATTAACGAGCCAGTCAATGTAGAGGCATAATAGGGACACTCTGTTTGTCTATGTATCCACACATGTACTAAGTTTCTGGTTAATACAATTCTAGCATGAATAATAAACATTTATCATGATATAAGGAAATATAAATAAAAACTTTATTATTGCCTGTAGGGCATATTTACTTCATCTCTTGTGTCCCCAACACACCCAATACAATGGTAAATTGTATAGGTGCACTAGTTCGGCAAAGAGATGGTGATACAAGTGCAATACGGATGGTAGATATAGGTTTTTGTAATCTGAAAATATAAAAACAGCAAGGTAACTAGTAACAAAAGTGAGCGAAAATGGTATTGCAATGCTTAGAAACAAGGCCTAGGGTTCATACTTTCACTAGTACAAGTTCTCTCGACAATGATAACATAATTAGATCATATAACAATGCCTCAACGTGCAACAGACAGTCACTCCAAAGTCACTAATAGCGGAGAATAAATGAAGATATTATAGTAGGGTACGAAACCACCTCAAAGTTATTATTTATTATCGATCAATTGGGCTATTACTATAAGTGTCACAAACAGCCCTAGAGTTCATAGTAAAATAACTCCTTAAAACATATATCAACCAAAACCCTAACGTCACCTAGATACTCCAATGTCACCACAAGTATCCGCGGGTTTGATTATACGATGTGCATCACACAATCTTAGATTCATCTATTCAAACCAACACAAAGAACTTCAAAGAGTGCCCCAAAGTTTCTACCGGAGAGTCAAGACGAAAATGTGTGCCAACCCTTGTGCATAAGTTAACAAGGTCACAGAACCCACAAGTTGATCACCAAAACATACATCAAGTGGATCACGTGAATATCCCATTGCCACCACAGATTAGCACATGCAAAACATACATCAAGTGTTCTCAAATCCTTAAAGACTCAATCTGATAAGATAACTTCAAAGGGAAAACTCAATCCATTAAAATAAGGTAGAGGGGGCGAAACATCATAAGATCCAACTATAATAGCAAAGCTCGCGGTAAGTCAAGATCGTGCCAAATCAAGAACACGAGAGAGAGAGAGAGAGAGAGAGAGAGAGAGAGCAAGAAATCAAACACATAGCTCCAAAAATTCAAAAAAATTAGGACGACCAGGGTAAAAAAAATATTGATATACTGCAGTTGGAATTGGTATTTTATCGCTCTTTGGTAAAAAAATAGAATTATTTTCGTGAGCGCATACTTTCTGTTTTTATCAGCAAGATCAAACAATAATCACCCAAGAAGATCCTAAAGGCTTTACTTAGCACAAACACTAATTAAAACAAAAAACACAATCATAACAGAGGCTAGATGAATTATTTATTACTAAAGAGGAACAAAGGCAAATAAAAAAATAAAATTGGGTTGCCTCCCAACAAGCGCTATCGTTTAACGTCCCTAGCTAGGCATGATGATTTCAATGATGCTGACATAAAACATAAGAATTGAAACATAGAGAGAGCATCATGAAGAATATGACTAGCACATTTAATTCTAACCCATTTCCTATGCATAGGTATTTTGTGAGCAAACAATTTATGGGAACAAGAATCAACTAGCATAGGAAAGCAAAACAAGCATAACTTCAAAACTTTAAGCACATAAAGAGGAAACTTGGTATTATTGTAATTCCTACAAGCATATATTCCTCCCTCATAATAATTTTCAGTAGCATCATGAATGAATTCAACAATATAACTATCACATAAAGCATTATTTTCATGAACCACAAGCATAGAATTTTTTTATTACTCTCCACATAAGCAAAATTCTTCTCATTCGGAATAGTGGGAGTATCGTAAGAAACTCAAATATTATAAATTGTTTCCACATTAAAAGAGTAATGTTCAAGAAAAGGGTAATCATAATCATGACAAGTTTTGTAAATATAATCATCACTACTTTTTATAACATAAGTATCATCACAATAATCATCATAAGTAGCAACTTTGTTCTCATCATAATCAACTGAAACCTCTTCCAAGATAGTGGAATCATTGCTAAATAAAGTCATGACCTCTCCAAATCCACTTTTATAATTATCACAATAAGATTCAACATCCTCCAAAATAGTGGGATCATTACTTCCTAAATTTGACACTCTTCCAAACCCACTTTCATCAATATAATCATCATAAATAGGAGGCATGCTATCATCATGATAAATTTGCTCAACAAAACTTGGGAGACTAAAAAAATCATCTTCATTAAACATAGCATCCCCAAGCTTGGCACAAACATTAATTGCTGCAAATAAATTCTCAAACATGTCGCTCTCATCAAACATAGCATCCCCAAGCTTGGGCCTTTGCATATCATAAGCATAATCACTCTCATAATTAATAGTATGGATCGCACCAATAGTATAGCAATTATCAGCATCACAATGAGTAATAGAAGTAACATCATTTTGGAGGGATACCTTTTTGCCTTTGCTTATCCATCTTTTATTTTTCTTCTTCACATTATGTGTGGGTTTAATCCTCTTTTTGGAGCTCCTTATTAGTGAGATTGGTTGAATAGAAGGCTCCTCCTCGTTATCGGATTCATCATAAGAAATAATAGGAGGATATTGGGAAGTCTCTTCCCTTTCATTAGTATTCTCTTCATCTTCTATTTGTTTTATTGTCTTTATGTAATTGGCAATATAAGGATTTTCAATGCAATTCACTGAACAATACATATAAATTTCCTCTAGATCAAAATCAAGGACTTTATCAAGAATAAATTCTGGAAGATCCTTAGTTATACGTTTCACTTCTTGTTAACCCACAAGAAAACTAAGTTCATTATGATGTGCAAGGGAAATCAAGTCATCGCAATTTTTGGACACGATTCGATCATGAAACAATTTGCATTGGAGATTTAAATGATCACGTTCATTGCAAAGTTCACAAGGATGGCAAAGAAATTTTAAATTTTCAGCACAAGCATTTAGCCTCTCTTGCAACCATTTAGTTTCTAAATACTTATGCCTCCTGCAAAATCTGTCTTCCCTATTTGGTGTGTGCTTGGAAGCTCTATGCACTCGACAAAAATTAACATGCTTATAAGATTCATTTTCATCATGACTAGTGCAATCATCATTAGTACTATGGATATTCAAAGAGTTCATACCAACAACATTGCAATCATGCTCATCATTCAAAGATTTAGTGCCAAACATTTTAATGCATTCTTCTTGTAGCACTTGGGCACAATTTTCCTTTCCATTATTTTCATGAAAGATATTAAAAAGATGAAGCATATGAGGCACCCTCAATTCCATTTTTTTGTAGTTTTATTTTATAGACTAAACTAGTGAAAAAACAAGAAACAAAAAGATTCGATTGCAAGATCTAAAGATATACCTTCAAGCGCTAACCTCCCCGGCAATGGCACCAGAAAGGAGCTTGATGTCTACTACACAACCTTCTTCTTGTAGACGTTGTTGGGCCTCCAGGTGCAGAGGTTTGTAGGACAGTAGCAAATTTCCCTCAAGTGGATAACCTAAGGTTTATCAATCTGTGGGAGGCGTAGGATGAAGATGGTCTCTCTCAAACAACCCTGCAACCAAATAACAAAGAGTCTCTTGTGTCCCCAACACACCCAATACAATGGTAAATTGTATAGGTGCACTAGTTCGGTGAAGAGATGGTGATACAACTGCAATATGGATGGTAGATATAGGTTTTTTTAATCTGAAAATATAAAAACAGCAAGGTAACAAATGATAAAAGTGAGCACAAATGGTATTGCAATGCTTCAAAACAAGGCCTAGGGTTCATACTTTCACTAGTACCAGTTCTCTCAACAATAGTAACATAATTGGATCATATAAAAATTCCTCAACATGCAACAAAGAGTCACTCCAAAGTCACTAATAGCAGAGAACAAACAAAGATATTATTGTAGGGTACGAAACCACCTCAAAGTTATTCTTTTCGATCAATCTATTGGGCTGTTCCTATAAGTGTCACAAACAACCCTAGAGTTCATAGTAAAATAACACCTTAAGACACATATCAACCAAAACCCTAATGTCACCTAGATACTCCAATGTCACCTCAAGTATCCATGGGTATGATTATATGATATGCATCACACAATCTGAGATTCATCTATTCAAACAACACAAAGAACTTCAAAGAATGCCCCAAAGTTTGTACTCGAGAGTCAAGACGAAAACGTGTGCCAGCCCCTATGCATAAGTTCACAAGGTCACTGAACCCGCAACTTGATCACCAATACATCAAGTAGATCACGTGAATATCCCAATGTCACCACAGATAAGTACATGCAAGACATACATCAAGTGTTCTCAAATCCTTAAAGACTCAATCCGATAAGATAACTTCAAAGGGAAAACTCAATCCATTACAAGAGCATAGAGGGGGAGAAACATCATAAGATCCAACTATAATAGAAAAGCTCGCCATACATCAAGATCATGGCATATCAAGAACACGCGAGAGAGAGAGAGAGATCAAACACATAGCTACTGGTACATACCCTCAGCCCCGAGGTTGAACTACTCCCTCCTCACCATGGAGAGTGCCGGGATGATGAATATGGCCATCGGTGATGGATCCCCCCTCCGGCAGGATGCCAGAACAGGGTCCCGATTTGTTTTTGGTGGCTATAGAGGCTTGGCGGTGGAACTCCCTATCTAGGTTATTTTTTGGAACTTTCGGGATATATAAGAGGCGTTGGCGTCGGGAACAAGTCACGGGGGTCCATGAGGCGGCCATGAGGCAGGGGGCGCGCCGAGGGGGGTAGGGCGCGCCCCACCCTTGTGGTGGCCTTGAGACTCTTCTGGTCCATCTCCGATGCTTCGTGGGCTTCTTATGGTCCAAAAATGATCTCCGTAAATTTTCAGGTCAATTGGACTCCGTTTGATACTCCTTTTCTGCAATACTCAATAACAAGGAAAAACATAAACTAGCACTGGGCTCTAGGTTAGTAGGTTAGTCCCAAAAATCATATCAAATAGCATATAAATGCATATAAAACATCCTATATGGATAATATAAAAGCATGGAACAATCAAAAATTGTAGATACGTTGGAGAAGTATCAAGCATCCCCAAGCTTAATTCCTTCTCGTCCTCAAGTAGCTAAATGATAAAAATAGATATTTTGATGTGGAATGCTACCTAACATAATTTCAATGTAATTTTCTTTATTATGGCATGAATGTTCATTTCTGAAATATTCAAGACAAAAGTTTAATATTGACATAAAAATAATAATACTTCAAGCATACTAACCAAGCAATTATGTCTTCTCAAAATAACATAGCCAAAGAAAGCTCATTCCTACAAAATCATATAGTCTGGCCATGCTTCATTTCCGTCACAAAATGCTCCCATCATGCACAACCCCGATGACAAGCCAAGCAATTGTTTCATACTTGGCCTTTTCAAACTTTTCATTTTTCACGCAATATATGAGCGCGAGCCATCGACGTAGCACTATAGGTGGAATAGAATGGTGGTTGTGGAGAAGACAAAAAGGAGGAAGATGGTCTCACATCAACTAGGCGTATCAATGGGCTATGGAGATGCCCATCGATAGATAGATATCAATGTGAGTGAGTAGGGATTGCCATGCAACAGATGCACTAGAGCTATAAATGTATGAAAGCTCAACAAAAGAAACTAAGTGGGTGTGCATCCAACTTGCTTGCTCATGAAGACCTAGGGCAATTTGAGGAAGCCCATCATTGGAATATACAAGCCAAGTTCTATAATGAAAAATTCCCACTAGTATATGAAAGTGAAAACATAAGAGACTCTCTATCATGAAGATCATGGTGCTACTTTGAAGCACAAGTGTGGAAAAAGGATAGTAACATTACCCCTTATCTCTTTTTCTCTCATTTTTTTCATCCAGAGTTGCATCCCGATTTGTGGGGGAATCATAGTCTCCATCATCCTTTCCTGACATGGGACAATGCTCTAATAATGAAGATCATCACACTTTTATTTACTCACAACTCAAGAATTACAACTCGATACTTAGAACAAAATATGACTCTATGTCAATGCCTCCGGCGGTGTACCGGGATGTGCAATGAATCAAAAGTGATATGTATAAAAAATTATGACCATGCCACAAATACGATGTCAACTACATGATCATGCAAAGCAATATGACTATGATGAAGCGTGTCATAATAAACGGAATGGTGGAAAGTTGCATGGCAATATATCTCTGAATGGCCATGGAAATGCCATAATAGGCAGGTATGGTGGCTTTTTTAGGAACATAAATGATTGGTTTATGGTGCCGGCGATAGTTGTGCAGCACAAGAGAGGCTAGCAATGGTGGAAGGGTGAGAGTGTGTATAATCCATGGACTCAACATTAGTCATAAAGACCTCACATACTTATTGCAAAAATCTACAAGTCATCAAAACCAAGCACTACATGCATACTCCTAGGGGGTATATTGGTAGGAAAAGACCATCGCTCATCCCCGACCGCCACTCATAAGGAAGGCAATCAACGAACACCTCATGCTTCAAATTTGTCACACAACGGTTACCATATATGCATGCTATGGGACTTGCAAACCTCAACACAAGTATTTCTCAATTTCACAATTACTCAACTAGCACGACTCTAATATCACCATCTTTGTATCTCAAAAAATTATCAAGTATCAAACTTCTCATAGTATTTAATGCACTCTATATGAATGTTTTTATTATACCCATCTTGGATGCCCATCGTGTTAGGACTAATTTCATGACCAAAGCAAATTACCATGCTGTTCCAAAGACTCCCAAAATAATATAAGTGAAGCATGAGAGTTCATTAATTTCTTCAAAATAAAACCACCACCATTCTTTAAAAGATATAAGTGAAGCACTAGAGCTAACGACAAACTACTCCGAAAGATATTAGTGAAGATCAATGAGTAGTTGAATAATTATGCAACTATGTGAAGACTCTCTAACATTTAAGAATTTCAGATCTTGGGACATTATTCAAATAGAAAGCAAAAAAAATAAAATAAAATGACGCTGCAAGAAAAACACATATCATGTGGTGAATAAAAATATAGCTCCAAGTAAAGTTACCGATGAACGAAGATGAAAGAGGGGATACCATCTGGGGCATCCCCAATCTTAGGCTCTTGGTTGTCCTTGAATATTACCTTGGGGTGCCTTGGGCATCCCCAAGCTTAGGCTCTTGCCACTCCTTATTCCATAGTCCATCGAATCTTTACCCAAAACATGAAAACTTCACAACACAAAAGTTGTAATATCCGTTAGTATAAGAAAATGAATCACCACTTAGGTACTGTTGTGAACTGATTCTAAATTCATATTGGTGTAACATCTACTGTATTCCAACTTCTCTATGGTTCATACCCTTCGATACTACTCATAGATTCATCAAAATAAGCAAACAACACATCGAAAACAGAATCTGTCAAAAACAGAACAGTATGTAGTAATCTGGAGGTTTCCAACACTTCTGTAACTCCAAAAATTCAGAAAAAATAGGACGACTAGTGTAAAAACTATATTGATCTACTGCAGTTGGAATAGGTATTTTATTGCTCTCTGGTAAAAATGATAATTATTTTCGTGAATGCATACTTTCTGTTTTTATCAGCAAGATCAAAAAATAATCACCCAAGAAGATCCTAAAGGCTTTACTTAGCACAAACACTAATTAAAACAAAAAACACAATCATAACAGAGGCTAGATGAATTAATTATTACTAAAGAGTAACAAAGGCAAAGAAATAAATAAAATTGGGTTGCCTCCCAACAAGCGCTATCATTTAACGCCCGTAGCTAGGCATGATGATTTCAATGATGCTCACATAAAACATAAGAATTGAAACATAGAGACACTGGTAGAAAAAGGGCCTATAGTCCCAGTTCGTAAGGGCCTTTAGTCGTGGTTCCTGAACCGGGACTAAAGTGTCGGTACTAATGCCCCGACCCTTTAGTCCCGGTTCAATCCAGAACCTGGACTGATGGGCCTCCACGTGGGCAGTGCCGGCAGCCGAGGCAGGGGGGCCTTTGGTCCCGGTTGATGACATAAACCGGGACCAATAGGCTTCCATGCGTCATCATCTGGCTGGAGCTGAGATTTTTCTTTTTTTAAAAAAAGTGGCTGTTTGAGGGGTTTAGGGGGTTATTTTTAGGTTGTTATTAGCTAGCTAATAGAGAGAAGTGTCCTCTCTTATATCTTCGTCCTTGGTTTACCTACGCTACTGCTATGTTCATTTCACCCGCAAATATATATATATAATAACTCATGCATGCTTGCATCATACATCGTCATATATAATAAAAAGTCCTACTAATTAATCAAACATCATCATACAACTTCTACTCCTTATTAATAATAAGTCATACGATCATCATCCTCATAGTCATCGAACCCAACCCTACATAATTGTTCTTAGCACATGATCATCAGTATCAGGTAGGACCTAAACACACTTAAGGTAAAATAGCATAAAACAATATAGACCCTGACTCTCCATTATGAAGAATGGAGATCATCATGTCTCCAATTCTTGCTCCTCGCTTCCTTTTGCTTCCAAGAAGCTCCTTACGACTGTCCATACATTTTTTCCATCCTTTGATTGTCATGTCTCCACTTCTTTTAGAAATCCGGTATGGACAGTTGAGATTTGTAGGATGACCTGGATATATGTTCAAAACACGAAGGCTGCCGCCATTCTGATACATCAAATAAGGCACACAATCCTCTGGGATTCTCTGTTGAAAAACATAGTAATAACTTCGTAGTTAGCAATGATGTACTAGTTTTAGAAGTATGCAAAAAGATGCACGGATGTCGTAATAGTAAAAAAACTTACCAGGGTATTTCCATGGTAGTTACCATAGTTCAACACGTGCACTAGTGGCACGTATTTACCATAATGTTGAGGAGTTCGATTGTAGATATTGTAATTCGCAAGATCATTACAAAATCCAACCAGATGAGTTTTCTCCTTGTAAGTTAACTTAGAGCCATCGGTGTAGTAAGTTCTATCTACCATCTTCTGCACATTCTTTGATACTTCAAAATAAGCTGTCAATGGAAATAAGCTGTCAACTATTTTGAAATGAACAATATAAATTAGTTAATAATTAACTATGTTTGAGAAATTCATATAGCGGTAGAACTGGAGGAGTATCAACAAGGACCCAAATGTCCATATTGTCTTGCTCGATTTCAGGATCACCAAGATCCATGGTGACAAGCATACCCTCATCAAAACCATACAATTTGCAAAATGCTTCCCAATTTTTGCAACCAAAATGAGTTACGCTCTCAGCATTGTACAACTTTACTTCAAAATCCACATCATGATGGGTCCTTAGGTGAATTTTCTTTGTTTCAAAATTTTCATGGTCTTCAAAATCCATCCTCTCCAAGACATAGCGTCTTGCATGGCATGGGATAAACTATACTCGAATTGTAAAAGATGAAAATTACACGTTGAAATAGTTGAAGTCATGCTTAATTATGAAAAAAAACACTTGTCGTTGTTGCGTACCGTTTCAACTTCGAAGGTCTCCTCGAGCTTAATGCTGAAGCGCTGACCATCGTCCAGGTGAGGCCTGTCGCACTCACCTCGATCGTCGTGGCACCAGTCGCACTCCCCCGGGAGACTTTCGTCGTCCGATGATGACATTTCCTATACGTCCATAATTCAAAGACTAAATTAGATCATTATTATTCAACTAATCATATGCATATGCCTTGCATAGTGCTCTCCAATTTGAGCATTCAATAAGAAAAATCAAATCATAGAATAAAGTAGTATTCAAATTAGGATGCCTTCAATTATAAGAAAAACTACATCATCTGCATGTGTTCGTACATCTAATATTATCACTAATACACGTCGAATACTATATATCGTACATATCGCCAGTACAGCTAGAACTGTAGCTCCCGACGGGTATCGGCGTGGGCGGTGGACACCCAAAGGGAAGGAACCATCACAGGATCATAGCTCCAGTGAGATCCCTGAAGAACCTGCCAGGTATTCTCGAACCTGCCCTCCAACGCAACCATGTAGCGACGGACGTGCTCGTCCTCCTCGCTAACACGGTGACGTACCACCTCCGCGGTGTCCGGAAGCCTCGGCACCGTCACTGGCCCACGCGACCGCCACCAAACAAGGATCGGGTCAACGACGGGCTGGCTCCTCACCAAGCTATGCCCCCGGAAGGTACCGCCTCCCAGTACCACCCCGGCGGAGCCCAGTCCCGGACATGGCCCATCTGGTCAAGCAGGTGTCGTCCGCCGCCGACTCGACGACGAGGATGCGGGATAGGCATCGTCCACGTCGATGCGGGATAAGCACTTACTATAAATAGAATAATTTAGTACTAACTAAAAATAAACAAGTTTAACTAGTTCTAACTAATTCCATTAAACAATTTCTAAGTAGTACTAATTACTAAAAGTTAATTATCGGGGAGGGGGGTATGTCGACAACGACATACCCGATAACAAAAAATAAGAAGAGGAAGAAGAAGAAAAGAAGAGGAGAAGAAGAAAGGAAAAGGAGAAGAAAAAAAAGAAAAAAAAGGAGAAGAAGAAGGAATAATAGAGGAGAACAAGAAGAATTCTTCTTCTCCTCCTCTATTCCTTCTTCTTCTCTTCTTTTTTTTCTTCTTTTTCATCTTCTTATTTATTTCTCCTGTTATTTCTCTCCTTTTCTTCTTCTCCATCTTCCTCTTCTTATTTTCCTTTTTTCTCTCCTTCTTTTTCTTCTAAATATGAACATATACATAAATGACTTTGATCATACATAATGTTCAGATTCCTACACAATATGAACAAAATTACAACAGAAAAAAATAATAAAAAAGCTATGAACAAAATAAAAATTCTATGAACAAAATTACAACAACAAAATCATAAAAAATCTATGAAAAAATTGACATATTATTTGCATATATATGAACACACAAACTTTTGCATATGCAACAATAATATCACAAAAAAAATGTATGAACAGAAAAAAATTCTAACTTTGCATCTAAACTATACATCTAAATTAAGTACAACTAAATTAACTATACATCTAAATTAACTATACATCCTAACTATACAACTAAATTAACTATACATTCTAAATTAGGAAATTACGCAAGGCGGGGCGGTGATCGACGAGGAGGGGCACGGCGTCGGCGGCGAGGAGGCAGGGGGGCACGGGGCGGCGACGGCGACGGCGCGGTCAGTGGCGACGGAAGGGGCGGCGGACGGCGACGGTGAGGAGCACGGCGTCGGTGGCGAGGAGGCAGGGGGGCACGGAGCGGCGACGGCGACGGTGAGGCACGGGCAACGGCGACGGCGCGGTCGGGGGCGACGGCAAGGGCGGCGGACGGCGTTGGGGCAGCCTGGCGGCATCGATGTGCTCGGCGTCATCGGGGCAACTGCGAGGGAAATGTGAAAAATTTCCAAGTCTTTGCTTATATAGCAAAGCCATTGGTACCGGTTCGTGGCACAAACCGGGACCAATGCACCCCTTTCGTCCCGGTTTGTGCCACGAACCGGGACCAAAGGCCACTTTTCGGCAGCCCAAAGGGAGGGAAGCGGCGGCCTTTAGTCCCGGTTGGTGCCATGAACCGGGACCAAAGGCTCCCTTTCATCCCGGTTGATGCCACCAACCGGGACCAAAGAGCGTGTACTGGAACTGCCGCGGTGCGTTCGGATGTTTAGTCCCACCTCGCTAGCCGAGAGGGGCTCGGAGTGGTTTATAATCCCTGCGGAGCCGACCACTTCGAGCTCCTCTCTACTGCAGGCTTACGGGCCTAAATCCACTCTCTATGCCTGTGGGCCTATTGGGCCTACTGTGGGCCTGCATCCTGGCCCAACTAGCGGGTTTCTAGTCGTATGCAGGCTGTGGTGGCCCAGTAGGCGGCATTTTAAAAAAAAAACTAGTTTTTTGTTTTTTTACTAACAGCAAAATACTTACTAGTTTTTCAGTTATTATTTTTGGTTTTAGGTAATAAAAATTATAAACTTTCTGTTAGTGCCATTAATTTTCCAATTTGAATTCTTTAAATGTGAATTCTTTGAAATTTATGTGAATCACTAGTTTGTAACAAAAGAAATATTTATGATAATTCTTTTTGCTATTAAAGTTTATTTTTGCTTATAATGTTTTGAACAGAAAAGACTTAGATAATTTATTCTTTGTTGCTTTATTTATTTTATTTTTTTTCTACTTATAACAAAATACTTATTGTTAATATAAGTATTTTTTTCCAGATTTTTTGTTTTGTTTCTGCATTATTCATTTTCTTTTGTTTTTTGCTTTATTTTTTATTTTAGGTCACAAAATTTGTTTATGAATAGTTAAAATTTGAATAGTTAAAATTTGATTTTTTTAAGATTTGTGTGAATCACTAGTTTATTAATAACTTTACTATTTGTGTGAAAACACTTTGTGTATATTTACTATGTACAATCTTTCTGCACAGAGATACCAAAAATTATAAACTTTCTGTTAGTGCCATTAGTTTTGAAATTAGAATAGTTAAAATTTGAATTCTTTGAAATTTGTGTGAATCTCAAGTTTGTGATTAACTTTACTAGTGCCATTAGTTTTGAAATTAGAATAGTTAAAATTTGAATTCTTTGAAATTTGTGTGAATCTCAAGTTTGTGATTAACTTTGCTAGTGCCATTAGTTTTAAAATTAGAATAGTTAAAATTTGAATTCTTTGAAATTTGTGTGAATCTCAAGTTTGTGATTAACTTTGCTAGTGCCACTAGTTTTCAAATTAGAATAGTTAAAATTTGAATTGTTTGAAATTTGTGTGAATCTCAAGTTTGTGATTAACTTTACTAGTGCAATTAGTTTTCAAATTAGAATAGTTAAAATTTGAATTCTTTGAAATTTGTGTGAATCTCAAGTTTGTGATTAACTTTACTAGTGCCATTAGTTTTCAAATTAGAATAGTTAAAATTTGAATTCTTTGAGATTTGTGTGAATCTCAAGTTTGTGATTAACTTTACTAGTGCCATTAGTTTTCAAATTAGAATAGTTAGAATTTGAATTGTTTGAAATTTGTGTGAATCTCAAGTTTGTGATTAACTTTGCTAGTGCCACTAGTTTTCAAATTAGAATAGTTAATATTTGAATTGTTCGAAATTTGTGTGAATCTCAAGTTTGTGATTAACTTTACTAGTGCCATTAGTTTTCAAATTAGAATAGTTAAATTTTGAATTCTTTGAAATTTGTGTGAATCTCAAGTTTGTGATTAAAATTACTAAAAAAATGAACATAGATGCGCCTATAGAGAAAATTCAACCTAAATTCATAATCAATCTCCATGAAATTCAGAGAAATTCATTATGAATTTAGGTCAAATTTCTTGTATAGGGGCATCTATTTTCATTTTGAGAGGATCTCCACAATGCAGAGAGGGACAGGCTTATAAACCAGTGTGGGCGCCCTTCGGTTGGCGAGGTGGGACAAAACTGTGAATCGCAACGAGGACCGATCATTTAGTCCCGGTTGGTGGCATGAACCAGGACTAAAGGGGAGCCTTTGGTCCCGGTTCAAGCCACCAACCGGGACCAATGGTGGTGGGCCAGGAGCGAGGCCCATTGGTCCCGGTTCGTCCCACCAACCGGGACCAAAAGGTCCAGATGAACCGGGACCAATGGCCCATGTGGCCCGGCCGCCCCCTGGGCTCATGAACCGGGACCAATGCCCACATTGGTCCCGGTTCTAGACTGAACCGGGACTAATGGGCTGACCCGGCCTGGACTAAAGCCCTGTTTTCTACTAGTGAGAGAGCATCATGAAGAATATGACTAGCACATTTAATTCTAACCCACTTCCTATGCATAGGGATTTTGTGAGCAAACAATTTATGGGAACAAGAATCAACTAGCATAGGAAAGCAAAACAAGCATAACTTCAAAACTTTAAGCACATAAAGAGGAAACTTGGTATTATTGTAATTCCTACAAGCATATATTCCTCCCTCATAATAATTTTCAGTAGCATCATGAATGAATTCAACAATATAACTATCACATAAAGCATTCTTTTCATGAACCACAAGCATAGAATTTTTTTATTACTCTCCACATAAGCAAAATTCTTCTCATTCAGAATAGTGGGAGTATCATAAGAAACTCAAATACTATAAATTGTTTCCACATTAAAAGATTAATGTTCAAGAAAAGGGTAATCATAATCATGACATGTTTTGTAAATATAATCATCACTACTTTTTATAACATAAGTATCATCACAATAATCATCATAAGTAGCAACTTTGTTCTCATCATAATCAACTGAAACCTCTTCCAAGATAGTGAAATCATTACTAAATAAAGTCATGACCTCTCCAAATCCACTTTTATAATTATCACAATAAGATTCAACATCCTCCAAAATAGTGGGATCATTACTTCCTAAAGTTGACACTCTTCCAAACCCACTTTCATCAATATAATCATCATAAATAGGAGGCATTCTATCATCATGATAAATTTTCTCAACAAAACTTGGGAGACTAAAAAAATCATCTTCATTAAACATAGCATCCCCAAGCTTGGCACAAACATTAATTGCTGCAAATAAATTCTCAAACATGTCGCTCTCATCAAACATAGCATCCCCAAGCTTGGGACTTTGCATATCATAAGCATAATCACTCTCATAATTAATAGTATGGATAGCACCAATAGTATAGCAATTATCAGCATCACAATGAGTAATAGAAGTAACATCATTTGGGAGGGATACCTTTTTACCTTTGCTTCTCCGTCTTTTCTTTTTCTTCTTCACATTATGTGTGGGTTTAATCCTCTTTTTGGAGATCCTTATTAGTGAGATTGGTTGAATAGAAGGCTCCTCCTCGTTACCTGATTCATCATAAGAAAGAATAGGAGGATATTGGGAAGTCTCTTCCCTTTTGTCGGTGTCAAAACCGGCGGATCTTGGGTAGGGGGTCCCGAATTGTGCATCTAGGCCGGATGGTAACAGGAGGCAGGGGACACGAAGTTTTACCCAGGTTCGGGCCCTCTCGATGGAGGTAAAACCCTACGTCCTGCCTGATTAATATTGATGGTATGGGTATTACAAGAGTTGATCTACCATGAGATCAGAGAGGCTAAACCCTAGAAGCTAGCCTATGGTATGATTGTTGATGTGTATGTTGTCCTACGGACTAAAACCGAATAGGGTTAGGGTTACATAGAGTTGGTTACAATGGTAGGAGATCTGTATATCCGTATCGCCAAGCTTGCCTTCCACACCAAGGAAAGTCCCTTCCGGACATGGGACGAAGTCTTCAATCTTGTATCTTCATAGTCCTGGAGTCCGGCTGAAAGTATAGTCCGGCCATCCGGACACCCCCTAATCCAGGACTCCCTCACCTTTCATTAGTATTCTCTTCATCTTCTATTTGTTTTCTTGTCTTTATGTAATTGGCAATGTAAGGATTTTCAATGCAATTCACTGCACAATACATATAAATTTCCTCTAGATCAAAATCAAGGACTTTATCAAGAACAAATTCTGGAAGATCCTTAGTTATACGTTTCATTTCTTAATAACCCACAAGCAAACTAAGTTCATTATGCTTGGCAAGGGAAATTAAGTCATTGCAATTTTTGGACGCGATTCGATCATGAAACAATTTGCATTGGAGATTTAAATGATCACGTTCATTGAAAAGTTCACAAGGATGGCAAAGAAATTTTAAATTTTCAGCACAAGCATTTAGCCTCTCTTGTAACCATTTAGTTTCTTGCAAAATATGTCTTCCCTATTTGATGTGTGCTTGCAAGCTCTATGCACTCGACAAAAATTAACAGGCTTATAAGAATCATTTTCATCATGACTAGTGCAATCATCATTAGTACTATGGATATTCAAAGTGTTTGTACCAACAACATTGCAATCATGCTCATCATTCAAAGATTTAGTGCCAAACATTTTAATGCATTCTTCTTCTAGCACTTGGGCACAATTTTCCTTTCCATCATTTTCACAAAAGATATGAAAAAGATGAGGCACCCTCAATTCCATTTTTTGTAGTTTTATATATAAACTAAACTAGTGATAAAACAAGAAACAAAAAGATTCGATTGCAAGATCTAAAGATATACCTTCAAGCGCTAACCACCGCGGCAACGGCGCCAGAAAAGAGCTTGATGTCTACTACACAACCTTCTTCTTGTAGACGTTGTTGGGCCTCCAAGTGCAGAGGTTTGTAGGACAGTAGCAAATTTCCCTCAAGTGGATGACCTAAGGTTTATCAATTCGTGGTAGGCGTAGGGTGAAGATGGTCTCTCTGAAGCAACCCTGCAACCAAATACAATGCAAAATTGTATAGGTGCACTAGTTCGACGAAGAGATGGTGATACAAGTGCAATATGGATGGTAGATATAAGTTTTTGTAATCTAAAAATATAAAAACAGCAAGGTAACTAACTATAAAAGTGAGCACAAACGGTATTGCAATGCTTCAAAACAAGGCCTAGGGTTCATACTTTCACCAGTGCAAGGTCTCTCAACAAAAATAACATAATTGGATCATATTAAAATCCGTCAACATGCAACATAGAGTCAATCCAAAGTCACTAATAGCAAAGAACAAACGAAGAGATTATTGTAGGGTACAAAACCACCTCAAAGTTATTCTTTCCGATCAATCTATTGGGATATTCCTTTAAGTGTCACAAACAGCCCTAGAGTTCGTAGTAAAATAACACCTTAAGACACAAATCAACCAAAACCCTAATGTCACCTAGATACTCCAATGTCACCTCAAGTATCCATGGGTATGATTATATGATATGCATCACACAATCTCAGATTCATCTATTCGACCAACACAAAGAACCTCAAAGAGTGCCCCAAAGTTCTACCGGAGAGTCAAGACAAAAACGTGTGCCAACCGCTATGCCTAAGTTCACAAGGTCACTGAACCCGCAAGTTGATCACCAAAACATACATCAAGTACATCACGTGAATATCCCAATGTCACCACAGATAAGCACATGCAAGACATACATCAAGTGTTCTCAAATCCTTAAAGACTCAATCCGATAAGACAACTTCAAAGGGAAAACTCACTTCATTACAAGAGTGTAGAGGGTGAGAAACATCATAAGATCCAACTATAATAGCAAAGCTCGCGATACATCAAGATCGTGCCATATCAAGAACACAAGAGGGAGAGAGAGAGATCAAACACATAGCTACTGGTACATACCCTCATCCCCAAGGGCGAACTACTCCCTCCTCGTCATGGAGAGTGCCGGGATGATGAAGATGTCCACCGGTGATGGATCCCCCCTCCGGTAGGGTGCCAGAACAGGGTCCCAATTGGTTTTTGGTGGCTACAGAGGCTTGCGGCGGCGGAACTCGCGATCTAGGTTATTTTTTGTAAGTTTGGGGATATATAAGAGGCATTGGCATCGTGAACAATTCAGTGGGGTCCACGAGGTGGCCACAAGGCAGGTGCGTGCACAGGGGGGTAGGGCGCACCCCCACCCTCGTGGGGTCCTCAGGACTCTTTTGGTCCATCTTCGATGCTTCGTGGGCTTCTTCTGGAGCAAAAATGATCTCCGTAAATTTTCAGGTCAATTGGACTCCATTTGATATTCCTTTTCTGCGATACTCAAAAACAAGGAAAAACAGAAACTGGCACTGGGCTCTAGGTTAACAGGTTAGTCCCAAAAATCATATAAAATATCATATAAATGCATATAAAACATCCTAGATGGATAATATAATAAAAGGAACAATAAAAAATTATAGATACGTTGGAGACGTATCAAGGCAACAATAAAGTTGTTATTTATATTTCCTTATATCATGATAAATGTTTATTATTCATGCTAGAATTGTATTAACCGGAAACTTTATACATGTGTGAATACATAGACAAAACAAAGTGTCCCTAGTATGCCTCTACTAGACTAGCTCGTTAATCAAAGATGGTTAAGTTTCCTAACCATAGACAGGTCTTGTCATTTGATGAAGGGGATCACATCATTAGAGAATGATGTGATGAACAAGACCCATCCGTTATCTTAGCATTATGATCGTTAAGTTTTATTGCTATTGCTTTTTCATGACTTATACATGTTCCTCTGACAATGAGATTATGCAACTCCAGAATACCGGAGGAACACCTTGTGTGCTATCAAACGTCACAACATAAATGGGTGATTATAAAGATGCTCTACAGGTGTCTCCGATGGTGTTTGTTGAGTTGGCATAGATCGATATTACAATTTGTCACTCTGATTGTTGGAGAGGTATCTCTGGGCCCTCTCGGTAATGCTCAACACTATAAGCCTTGCAAGCAATGTGACTAATGAGTTAGTTGCGGGATGATGCATTACGGAATAAGTAAAGAGACTTGCCAGTAACAAGATTGAACTAGGTATGATGATACCGACGATCGAATCTTGGGCAAGTAACATACCGATAACAAAGGGAACAACGTATGTGGTTATGCTGTTTTACCAATGAATATCTTTGTAGAATATGTCGGAGCCAATATGAGCATCCAGGTTCCGCTATTGGTTATTGACTGGAGATGTCCGGTCATGTCTACATAGTTCCCAAACCCGTAGGGTCCGCACGCTTAACGTTCGATGACAATTTGTATTATGAGTTATGTGATTTGATGACCGAAGTTTGTTCGGAGTCCCGGATGAGATCACGTTCATGACGAGGAGTCTCGAAATGGTCGAGATGTAAATATCGATATATTGGAAGGCTATATTCGAACATCGGAAAGGTTCTGAGTGGTTCGGGTATTTTTCGGAGTACCGAAGAGTTACGGGAATTCGTCGGGGGAAGTATTGGGCCTTCATGGGCCTAGTGGTGGAAGAGAGGAGGCAGGCCAAGGTGTGGCACCCCCCTAGCGCAAACCGAATTGGAGTAGGGCTAGGGGGCGGCCCCCTTTCCTTCTCTTCTTCCTCCCATTCCTTCTTCTCTACCACTTGGACTAGGAAAGGGGGAAACCTACTCCTACTAGGAGTAGGAATCCCCCCCTTGGGCGCGCCCCTTGTGGCTGGCCCTCCTCCTCCTCCCCTCCTTTATATACGGGGAGGGGGCACCCCATAGACACACAACTTGATCTTGAGCTGTGTGCGGTGCCCCCCTCCACAGTTTTCCACCTCAGTCACATAGTCGTAGTGCTTAGGCAAAGCCTTGCGTCGGTAATTTCATCATCACCATCACCACACCATCATGCTAACGGAACTCTCCCTCGGCCTCAGCTAGATCTAGAGATCGAGGGACGTCACCGAGCTGAACGTGTGGAGATCACAGAGTTGTCGTCCGTTCGATACTTGATCGGTTGGATCACGAAGACGTTCAACTACATCAACCGCGTTACTAAACGCTTCCGGTTTTGGTCTACGAGGGTACGTGGACACACTCTCCCCGCTCATTGCTATGCTTCTCCTAGATAGATCTTGCGGAATCATAGGCAATTTTTTTTGAAATACTACATTCGCCAACAGTGGTATCAGAGCCAGGTCTATGCATAGATGTTATATACATATTGCTTGCCGTCACTAGTTGTTTCTTGATTCAGCGGTATTGTTGGTTGAAGTGACCCGGACCGACATTACATGACCGCGTTCATGAGACTGGTTCTACCGATGTGCTTGCACACAGGGGGATGACGGGTGTCTATTTCTCCAACTTTAGTTGAATTAGATTCAATGAACAGGATTCTTTCTGAAGATCAAAAAGCAATCACTATACCATGTTGTGGTTTTTATGCCGTAGGTAAGAACTATTCTTGCAAAGCCCGTAGCAGCCACGTAATTCTTGCAACCATAAAGTAGAGGACATCTAACTTGTTTTTGCAGGGCATGTTCTGATGTGATATGGTCAAGACATGATGATATATAAATTGTTGTATGAGATGATCATGTTTTGTAACAGTTATCGGCAACTGGCAGGAGCCATATGGTTGTCGCTTTATTGTATGAAATGCAATCGCCATGTAATTGCTTTACTTTATCACTAAGCGGTAGCGATAGTCGAAGAAGCAATAGTTGGCGAGACAACAACGATGCTTTGATGGAGATCAAGGTGTCAAGCCAGTGACAATGGTGATCATGACTATGCTTTGGAGATGGAGGTCAAAGGCACAAGATGATGATGGCCATATCATATCACTTATATTGATTGCATGTGATGTTTATCCTTTATGCATCTTATTTTGCTTAGTATGGCGGCAGCATTATAAGATGAGCTCTCACTAAATTTCAAGGTACAAGTGTTCTCCCTGAGTATGCACCGTTGCGACAGTTCATCATGCTGAGACACCACGTGATTATCAGGTGTGATAAGCTCTACGTTCACATACAATGGGTGCAAGCAAGTTTTGCACACATAGAATACTCGGGTTAAACTTGACGAGCCTAGCATATGCAGATATGGGCTCAGAGCACTGATACCGAAAGGTCGAGCGTGAATCATATAGTAGATATGATCAACATACACTAGTAGAAAAGGGGGCTTTTGTCCAGGCCGGGTAAGCCCATTAGTCCCGGTTCAGTCCAGAACCGGGACCAATGGGTGCATTTATCCCGGTTCGTGCGGCTAAGGCATTAGTCCCAGTTCACCTGGGCCCTTTAGTCCCGGTTCGTGCCACGAACCGGGACTAAAGGGTGCGATGCCCATTAGTCTCGGTTGGTGGCACCAACCGGTACTAAAGGTTAGACCTTTAATCCCGGTTGGTGGCACCAACCGGGACTAAAGGTCTTTGAGGCATTAGTACCGGTTCATGGCACGAACCGGTACTAAAGGTCCCATTTTCAAACTCTCTCCACCCCCCACCCCCCCCTGTGGACCGCCTTTTCAGTTTTAGAAAAAACAAAAGAAAATGATGGAAATGTCAAAAAAATAAAATAAAGTAAGTTTCCCATGTGATATGTGGTCTAGTTGTTGGGAAAATTTACAAATATGAATTTCGACTTTATTTACAAAATCTCGCTAGATTTTGTAAAATGGGCATAACTTTTGCATACGAACTCGGATTAAAAAGTTTTTAATCTGAAAAATCATCTACTCAAAAAGTTACATCCGATGGAGACGGCCTATGGCCTGTTTGCAAACTTGTAGAATCCTCAAATTCCAAAACGAAAAAAAGTTATGCTCAAATTTCAGTTTTTTTAAATTTTCATTAAATCTGGTCAAACTATGGTCAAACTACTTATTCAAGAAGTATTAGTGTTACTAAATAATTATTCAAGAATATTAGTGTTATTAAATAATTATTTCAGTTTTTTTGAATTTTGGTCAAATCTGGACAAACTGTGGTCAAACAATGGTCAAACTACTTATTCAAGAAATATTAGTGTTACTAAAAAATTATTGTTTTTTAGAACAATAGTTTCAAACTCAAACAGTGATGGGTGGCCGTCCGGGAAGTTAGATGATTTGGAATGATGAGGGGTGATTAGAGATTAAACTGAGCAGTGATGAGGGGTGATTAGAGATTAGAGGTTAAAATAATTCAGAAATTTGAAAATAAAAAAATTCAAAAAATTCAAAAAAAAATTCAAAAAAATTAGAAAATTCCCTTTAGTACCGGTTGGTGTTACCAACCGGGACTAAAGGTGGACCGGCCACGTGGAGGGCCTTTAGTCCCGGTTAAAACCAGAACCGGGACTAAAGGGTCAGGGCATTGGTACCGACCCTTTAGTCCTGGTTCAGGAACCGAGACTAAAGGCCCTTATGAACCGGGACAACAGGCCCTTTTTTTACCAGTGATAGTGATGTTCACCATTGAAAACTACTCCATCTCACATGATGATCGGACATGGTTTATTTGATATGGATCATGTGATCACTTAGATGATTAGAGGGATGTCTATCTAAGTGGGAGTTCTTAAGTAATATGATTAATTGAACTTTAATTTATCATGAACTTAGTCTTGCTGGTAGTTTTTGCATAACTATGTTGTAGATCAATAGCTCGCGGTGTAGCTCCCCGTTTATTTTTGATATGTTCCTAGAGAAAAACTGTGCTGAAAGATGATAGTAGAAATGATGCGAACTAGGTCCATGATCTAAGGTTTATCCTCATTGCTGCACAGAAGAATTATGTCCTTGATGCACCACTAGGTGACGGGCCTATTGCAGGAGCAGATGCAGATGTTATGAATGTTTGGCAAGCTCAGTATGATAACTACTTGATAGTTTAGTGCACCATGCTTTACGGCGTAGAACCGAGACTTCAAAAACGTTTTGAACGTCACGAAGCATCTAAGATGTTCCAAGAGATGAAATTGGTATTTCAGACTCATGCTCGAGTCGAGAGGAATGAGACCTCTAACAAGTACTTTGCCTACAAGATGGAGGAGAATAGCTCAACCAGTGAGCATGTGCTCAGAATGTCTGAGTACTACAATCGCTTGAATCAAGTGGGAGTTAATATTCCAGATAAGGAAGTGATTGACAGAGTTATCTAGTCACTATCACCAAGTTATTCGAACTTTGTGATGAACTACAATATGCAAGGAATGATGAAAACGATTCCCGAGCTCTTTGTGATGCTGAAATCAACGAAGGTAGAAATCCAGAAAAGCAGCAAATGCTGGTTGACAAGACCACTAGTTTCAAGTAAAAGGGCAAGGGAAAGAAAGGGAACTTCAAGAAGAATGGCAAGCAAGTTGCCACTCCCATGAAGAAGCCTAAAGCTAGACCCAAGCCTGAAACTGACTGCTTCTACTGCAAAGGAAATGGTCACTAGGAAGCGAAACTGCCCCAAATACTTGGCGGATAAGAAGGATGGCAAAGAGAACAAAAAGTATATATGATATACATGTTATTGATGTGTACTTTACTAGTGTTCATAGTAGCCCCTGAGTATTTGATACTGGTTCAGTTGCTATGATTAGTAACTCGAAACAAGAGTTGCAAAATGAACAGAGACTAGTTAAGCACAAGGTGACGATGTGTGTTGGAAATAATTCCAAGGTTGATAAGATCACCATCGCACACTCCTTTTACCTTCGAGATTAGTGTTGAACCTAAAATAAATGTTATTTGGTGTTTGCATTGAGCATGAATATGATTGGATCATGTTTATTGCAATACGGTTATTCGTTTAAGTCAAAGAATAATTGTTGTTCTGTTTACATGAATAAAACCTTCTATGGTCATACACTTAATAAATGGTTTATTGAATCTCGATTGTAGTGATACACATAATATTGATGCCAAAAGATGCAAAGTTGATGATGATAGTGCAACATACTTGTGGAACTGCCGTTTAGGTCATATTGGTGTAAAGCGCATGAAGAAACTCCATGCGGATGGACTTTTGGAATCACTTGATTATGAATCATTTCATGCTTGTGAACCATGTCTCATGGGCAAGATGATTAAGACTCCGTTCTTCGGAACAATGGAGCGAGCCATTGACTTATTGGAAATAATACATACATATGTATGTGGTCCGATGAGTGTTGATGCTCGTGGCGGGTATCGTTATTTTCTGACCTTCACAGATGATATGAGCAGATATGGTTATATCTACTTGATGAAACACAAGTCTGAAACATTTGAAAAGTTCAAATAATTTCACAGTGAAGTGGAGAATCATCGTAACAAGAAAAAAAGTTTCTAAAATCTGATCGTAGAGGCGAATATTTGAGTTACGAGTTTGGCCTTCAATTAAAACAATGTGGAATAGTTTCACAAACTCATGCCACCTGGAACACCATAGCATAATGGTGTGTCGGAACGTCGTAACTGTACTTTATTAGATCTAGTGCGATCTATGATGTCTCTTACCGATTTACCGCTATTGTTTTGGGGTTATGCATTAGAGACAACTGCATTCACGTTAAATAGGGCACCATCTAAATCCATTGAGACGACACCGTATGAACTATGTTTTGGCAAGAAACCAAAGTTGTCGTTTCTTAAAATTTGGGGTTTGTGATGCTCATGTGAAAAAAGTTTCAAACTGATAAGCTCGAACCCAAATCAGAGAAGTGCGTCTTCATAGGATACCCAAAAGAAACTATTGGGTACACCTTCTATCACAAATCCGAAGGCAAGATATTTTGTTGGTAAGAATGGATCCTTTCTAGAGAAGGAGTTTCTCTCGAAAGAAGTGAGAGGGAGGATAGTAGAACTTGATGAGGTAACTGTACCTTCTCCCGAATTGGAAAATAGTTCATCACAGAAATCAGTTCCAGTGATTCCTACACCAATTATTGTGGAAGCTAATGATGATGGTCATGAAGCTTCTGATCAAGTTAATACCGAACCTCGTAGGTTAACCAGACTACGGTCCGCACCAGAGTGGTACGGTAGTCCTGTTATGGAAGTCATGTTACTAGACCATGACGAACCTACAAACTATGAGGAAGCGATGTGTCAGGACCAGTTTTCCAATAAAACATTTATTGAAAAACCGACCATTTTATCAGACTGGTATAGAAGAATCCTCCTTACTGGTAGACAAATCCTTGATACAGAAATCTAGAAGTACTAAATATTATACAAGGTTGAGCTGAGGCTGATCAACAATTTTTATTACAAGCACGCCGATATTATACATAAAGGCGGATATGACACAAAGGGTATGGTGGCATAACTACTGACTCATAATAAAAGTGGTGGTGGAAATGTCACAGACATGACTCCAACATCTTAAAGCTCATCAAGCGTCGGAGTGAGGCTTGATGATTTTATTTGGGTAGTGGAAGCGTATATAATATAAGTGACCAACTCGAGGACCACAGGGGACTGACTGGGACTCCTCTAGGCGTCGGACTCGCTATCGAACTCTTCATCCATAAGATCGCATTCGTCAACATCTGGCCAAATCAACAAGCCAGGTGAGTACTTTGAATGTACTCGCAAGACAGTTTGGACATAAGATATAACAAATGCAAACATGATGCACATGAGTAGATTAGTAATGCACACTCAGATAATAAAATTGCACTATGCGATAAGTGAAAGGAAGTCGGGCGGTAGTCCTCTGAAATCCCAATAAAATAGCTGAAGACTGATTGGGTGTATGAAGTGACGCCTTGAAAGGAAAAAGAAATTAATATGCCACAGTCGGGCGTCAGGGCGACACCACATAAAGGGCTTATGCTGAAACGTAAATGACAGTGCGTGCCACAGTCGGACGTCAAAGCGACATCTCGAAATGGGCTTATAATGAAAGTAAGTAACAAGGATGCCACAGTCGGCCGTTTGAGCGACATCACATAAAGAGCTTATATCAAAAGTAAATGACAAGAATGCCATAGTCGGACGTCTGAGCGACATCACATAAAGGGCTTAAATCAAAAGTAAATAACAAGAATTCCACAATCGAACGTCTAAGCGACATCTTGAAAAGGGGCTTATAATGAAAGTAAGTAACAAGGATGCCACAGTCGGACGTCTGCGTGACATCACATAAAGGTCTTATATTAAAAGTAATTGACAAGAATTCCATAGTCGGACGTCTGAGCGACATCACATAAAGGTCTTATATTTCATCATTCAAATTCAAGTAGCTCATGAATTTAAATCATCCCAAGGAAATACTCAATACATAATAATAAACTGGTTAGTCCATCCACAGGAATAACATTCAGCCGGGTTTACCACTCTTAGTTTCATGTTTATTCTCCGGAGACTGTCACTGAGACTGACACTGAGACTAACACTGATCTGTTGATCAAAGTCCTTGATCATGGACATGGTTACTCGAATGGTTTTGACTCTGCAGAGTTTGTATTGTTTACCCGCAGCCAACGGATTTCAGTAGTCACAAAGGACTAGTTCCATTTACGGTAATTTAGAAGAAACACATCTAACCAGTACACGCCCATTCCGCAGTCTGCTGCCAGTGATGACCCTAGGCAATGTTCAAGAAAAACTCTGAGACGGGGAGGCTACAACCTCGAATATCATGGGATCAAATTTATATTCGCGCGCTCTAAGGGGTGGCCCCCTCTCGGTCCCAACCGGAAACACCCATGACCCCTGACCGGATGACGGGCTTTAATCCAGGGCCATGGAACCCTCATCACGGCCCCTCTATTTGGCGTGTACAAGGAAAGAGGTTTGCAACTGACTAGACCGCATTCTTTGCAGAAGACATGTGGCAGCACGAAAAGGGGACGAACGGGACATGACTTGATCCACGTTAATGCTGGAGTTAAATGGTTGACATAAGACTGGCATGCTTCAACAATACCAGCTTACAACCTATCATTCCACCACATGATCAGGTTATATCACCATCATATGAACACATCAAACTTCGAAGTTCACTTGTAGCTTGCCTTGCATGCAATATAACATTCACAATTGCTTGTATAATCATCCCATGAGAAAACTACTCAAGCAAACATGCAAAACACTCACCATATCAAAGGTTCAAACATGCTTGCCTGGTTCGGAGTAGTCGGAGTCTAGCTCAGCGAAGTTTGCGGCTCCGTCACCTCCTTCGGTATCTATGGTATAAAAGAAATCGGATACTAACGTAAATACCGTGCGTGCATAAAAATTGTTCCAAATATTTTTCAAATAAATATGATAAAAAACTAGATCGAAAAATAAAGATGACAGAAAAAGAATCAACTCAAAATCATCTTTTGTTTAAAAGTTATAAAGGTTTTAGTCCAGGGACTACTCTATGATGAAATAGAAACTATCCAGGGGCTAGTTTAGAAAAACAGAAAACGCTTCGGTTAGAAATACGCCAACCCAAAAGAAAAACATACTTTGCCCAAAGGCGCTTTCATATAACGCTTCGAATAAGAGAGGAGAGGCTGACGAGGGCGTCCCACCCATCAGGTTTGAAATCTTAAACAGAGTACACCGGCGCCCAAGGCTCGCGGTGGTCGCCGGCGTCGATCCATGGCAAGGTAGGGGGGAATGGAGGGTACCTACGGACTCACTAAGCTCTCCCGCATCTCTGGGTGGTGGAGTTGGTCGTCGGCGAGCACCACGTCGACAGCGGCCTCCACTCCGGCGGACGGTGGTTCGGGCGGTGATGGATCCCACCAACGAGGGCTGGAAACGTCAAATTGGGGCTCGGGATAGACGAGGTAGTGGACTAGGAGGTTGCTGACAAGGTTTGGGAGGTGGGGGTGCTCTCACCAGAGAGAATCTTGCCGGAGCCCAAAGCGGATCGGGCCAGCCGGAGTCGGGGAAGAAGGCTCTCCCGAGGCCTTCTGATGAGCGTGGCGAGGTTCTGAGGCGAGGAGGGGAGGTGCTGGGTCGAGAACGAGCTCGGGGCCTCCATTTATAGCCGGCCCGAGGCGGTTGCCAAGAACAAGGTTACTCCGCGAGTGATTACGGCGAGGCAGTTGTCGGCCGGGAGGTTTAGGTGACTGGGCATCTTCGGATTGGTCCACTGGCTCCATCCAGCGCCTAATCTTGGTACAACTTAGGCGATACTCCAAGCCTTCGACGGAACGGCCTCATGGGCTCGGCGGCAGCAGAGAGCGTGCTCTATGCCTCTCAGGCCACAGCAGCGGTTCTGCAGCGTGTCCAGAGAGGACGACGGCCATGCGGAGGCTCAGGGTGGTGTGGGCGGTGCTGGACAGCGCCGTTCCACGCCAAGCCTCTCTGGCGGCCGCAGCGAACATTGCTGTTGCCGCTCACGGGGGCGATGTACCCCTGCCAGCTCACCGCCGATGCTTGCACCCGTCCAGACGACCATGTGGCGCGATGGATAAGAAGGAGGAACAGGGAGCATAGCGCCACGACAGTTAGTGGCGAGATCGACGTGAGGCTCTGAAGAAAACGACACTGACGACTGAAACTGAAGCACTGAACTCTGAAATGAACAGAAACAGTGCACGCCAGCTGTTCGACAAAATGTTTTAAGCATGTGGAAATTTTTTCTTGAGCTGGGAATTGGTGAGGTGATCTCTTGATGCATCTAGAGGCTGCCTGATTTATCTCAGATTTTTTATGAAAAGAAAAAAGAATGAATTTCACCAAAAATGGCTACTCTGGCCCAAACTTGCAGCAAGCACATTTTGGAAAATTTGAACTATGGACCAGCAGATCTTGATGGATCTAGGTTGAGGCTACTAAGAAGTAGCTAGGGTAATTTTCTTGGGCTCAGAAACTTAAGGGATCTGGTACTTCCTTTGTAAATCCCAAGAGTCCAAAATAAATTACAGAAAAATGTTTGAGGATAAAATAAATAGAAATAAAATCTAAAATAGGTTGAAACTTGCTGGAATTGGATGCTTGGCTTGACCCAAAGTAGGGAGGTGGTTTTGGGGGAAGATTTTTCTACATAGGCCATGGCAAGAGAGAAATCTTTGAAGGGGAAAGAATAAATCCATAATTTATAGGAATTCTTTTTAATAAAAAGGAGTTGGAAAAAACCTTCCAAGATTATTTGTGTTGAGCCAACACAAGAGGAAAAACCCTTAAGACCAAAGATCAAGATTGGGAAGAACCCAAAAAAATACTTGTCACAAATGAAAATTTTGAGAAGGAGAGTCTTTTTTTTAAATAACCTCCTTCCAACTAAATAAAGAATTTGATAAAGCCAAATCAAAATTTTTGGAGTGTTACACGATGATGAGCCCAGATTCCACGAAATGGCTTGAAGCCATGAAATCTAAGATGGGATCCACGTATGAGAACAAAGTATGGACTTTGATTGACTTGCCCGATGATCGGTGAGCCATTGAGAATAAATGGATCTTCAAGAGGAAGACGGACGCTGATAATAGTGTTACTATCTACAAAGCTCGAATTGTCGCAAAAGGTTATCGACAAGTTCAAGGTGTTGACTACAATAAGATTTTCTCACTCATAATGATGCTTAAGTTTGTTCGAATCATGTTAGCAATTGCCACATTTTATGAAATCTGGCAAATGGATGTCAAAACTACATTCCTTAATGGATTTCTTAAAAAAATAGTTGTATATCATGCAACAAGAAGGTTTTGTCAATCCTAAAGGTGCTAACAAAGTGTGCAAGCTCCAGCGATCCATCGATGGACTGATGCAAGCATCTCGGAGTTGGAATATATGCTTTGATAAAGTGATCAAAGCATATGGTTTTATACAGACTTGCGGTGAAGCCTGTATTTACAAGAAAGTGAGTGGGAGTACTACAACATTTCTTATAAGTATATGTGAATGACATATTGTTGACCAGAAATAATGTAGAATTTTCTGGAAAGCATAAAGGAGTGTTTGAAAGGAGTTTTTCAAAGAAAAACCTCGGTGAAGGTGCTTACATATTGAGCATCAAGATCTATAGAGATAGATCAAGACGCTTGATATATTTTCAATGAGTACATACCATGACAAGGTTTTGAAGTAGTTCAAAATGGAACAGTCAAAGGAGTTCTTGCCTGTGTTGCAAGGTGTGAAGTAGAGTAAAGACTCAAAACACGACCACAACCGAAAATAGAAAGAGAATGAAAGTCATTCCCTATGCCTCAACCATAGGTTCTATAAAGTATGCTATGCTGTGTACCAGACCTATTGAGTACCTTGCCATGAGTTTGACAAGGGGGTATGATAGTGATCCAGGAGTGGATCACTGGACAGTGGTCAAAGTTATCCTTAGTTACCTAAGAGGACTAAGGAAATATTTCTCGGTTATGGAGGTAATAAAGAGTTTGTCGTAAAGAGTTATGTCGATACAAGCTTTTACACCAATTCAGATGACTCTGAGTCTCAATTTGGATACATATTGAAAGTGGGAGCAATTAGCTAGAGTAGCTCCATAAAGAGCATTGTAGACATAGAAAATTTGTAAAATACATACGACTCTGAATGTGACAGACCCGTTGACTAAACTACTCTCACAAGCAAAACATGATCACACCTTAGTACTCTTTGGGTGTTAATCACATAGCGATGTGAACTAGATTATTGACTCTAGTAAACCCTTTGGGTGTTAGTCACATGGTGATGTGAACTAATCACATAAATATGTGAACTATTGGTGTTAAATCACATGACAATGTGAACTAGATTATTGACCATTAGAGAATGATGTGATGGATAAGACTAATCTGTTAACATGGCATTATGATCATTAAGTTTTATTGCTATTGCTTTCTTCATGACATATACATGTTCCTCTGACTATGAGATTATGCACCTCCCGAATACCGAGGAACACCTTGTGTGCTATCAAACGTCACAGGTGTCTCTGATGGTGTTTGATGAGTTGGCATAGATCGAGATTAGGATTTGTCACTCTGATTGTCAGAGAGGTATCTCTGGGCCCTCTCGGTAATGCTCATCAATATAAGCCTTGCAAGCAATGTGACTAATGAGTTGGTTGCGGGATGATGCATTACAGAATGAGTAAAGAGACTTGCTGGTAACGAGGTTGAAGTAGGTATGATGATACCGACGATCGAATCTCGGGCAAGTAACATACCGATGACAAAGGGAACAATGTATGAGGTTATGCGGTTTGATCGATAAAGATCTTCGTAGAATATGTAGGATCCAATATGAGCATCCAGGTTCCGCTATTGTTTATTGACCAGAGATGTGTCTCTTTCATGTCTGCATATTTCTCGAACCCATAGGGTCCGCACGCTTAACGTTCATGACGATTTTTATTTTGAGTTATGTGATTTGATGACCGAAGTTTGATCGGAGTCCCGGATGAGATCACGGACATGACGAGGAGTCTTGAAATGGTTGAGACGTAAAGATTGATATATTGGAAGGCTATATTCGAACATCGGAAAGGTTCCGAGTGGTACGGGTATTTTTCGGGGTACCGGAGAGTTACGGGAATTCGCCGGAGGAAGTATTGGGCCTTCATGGGCCTAGTGGTGGAAGAGAGGAGGCAGGCCAAGGTGTGGCGCGCCCCCCTAGCCCAAACCGAATTGGACTAGGGCTAGGGGGGCCGGCCCCCCTTTCTTTCTCTTCTTCCTCCCCTTCCTTCTTCTCTCCTACTTGGACTAGGAAAGGGGGGAACCTACTCCTACTAGGAGAAGGAATCCCCCCCTTGGGCGCGCCCATTGTGGCCGGCCCTCCTCCTCCCCTCCTTTATATACAGGGGAGGGGGCACCCCATAGACACACAAGTTGATCTTTAGCCGTGTGCAGTGCCCCCCTCCACAGTTTTCCACCTCGGTCATATTGTCATAGTGCTTAGGCGAAGCCCCGCGTCGGTAACTTCATCATCACCGTCACCACACCGTCATGCTGACGGAAATCTCCCTCGGCCTCAGCTAGGTCTAGATATCGAGGGACGTCACTGAGCTAAACGTGTGCTGATCACGGAGTTGCCGTGCGTTCGGTACTTGATCGGTTGGATCGTGAAGACGTTCGACTACATCAATCGCTCTAAGGGGTACATGGACACACTCTCCCCGCTCATTGCTAAACTTCTCCTAGATAGATCTTGTGTGATTGTAGGCAATTTTTTTGAAATACCACATTCCTCAACAGTGTTGGCGTCGAGAACAAGTCAGGAGAGTCCACAAGGGGCCCACAAGGTCGGAGAGTGCGCCCTAGGGGGGTGGGCCCGCCCCCCACTGCAACCTCTTTTAGCATAGCATTGGTTTTCCCCGAAGAGGAAGGGATGATGCAACAAAGTAGCGTAAGTATTTCCCTCAGTTTTTGAGAACCAAGGTATCAATCCAGTAGGAGGCTACGCGCGAGTCCCTCGTACCTGCACAAAACAAAAAAATCCTCGCAAACAACGCAAATAGGGGTTGTCAATCCCTATAGGGCCACTTACGAGAGTGAGATCTGATAGATATGATAAGATAATATTTTTGGTATATTTATGATAAAGATGCAAAGTAAAATAAAGGCAAAGTAAATGGCAAAGTAAATAACTAAGTAGTAGGAGATTAATATGATAAAGATAGACCCGGGGGCCATAAGTTTCACTAGTGGCTTCTCTCGAGAGCATAAGTATTCTACGGTGGGTGAACAAATTACTATTGAGCAATTGACAGAATTGAGCATAGTTATGAGAATATCTAGGTATGATCATGTATATAGGCGTCACGTCCAAGACAAGTAGACCGACTCCTGCCTGCATCTACTACTATTACTCCACTCATCGACCGCTATCTAGCATGCATCTAGAGTATTAAGTTAAAAACAGAGTAACGCCTTAAGCAAGACGACATGATGTAGAGGGATAGACTCATGCAATATGAAGAAAATCCATCTTGTTATACTCGATGGCAACAATACAATACGTGCCTTGCTGCCCTTACTGTCACCGGGAAAGGACACCGCAAGATTGAACCCAAAGCTAAGCACTTCTCCCATTGCAAGAAAGATCAATCTAGTAGGCCAAACCAAACTGATAATTTGAAGAGACTTGCAAAGGTAACCAATCATACATTAAAGAATCCAGAGAAGATTCAAATATTATTCATAGATAGACTTGATCATAAACCCACAATTCATCGATCTCAACAAACACACCGCAAAAAGAAGATTACATCGAATAGATCTCCACAAGAGAGGGGGAGAACATTGTATTGAGATCCAAAAAGAGAGAAGAAGCCATCTAGCTACTAACTATGGACCCGTAGGTCTGAAGTATACTACTCAAACTTCATCGGAGAGGCTATGGTGTTGATGTAGAAGCCCTCCGTGATCGATGCCCCCTCCGGCGGAGCTCCAGAACAGGCCCCAAGATGGGATCTCGTGGATAAAGAAAATTACGGCGGTGGAATTAGGGTTTTGGCTCATGTTCTGGTCGTTTGGGGGTACGTGGGTATATATAGGAGGAAGAAGTATGTTGGTGGAGCAACAGGGGGCCCACGAGGGTGGAGGGCACTCCTGGGGGGGGGGGGGGGCAGGCGCGCCCCCCTACCTCGTGGCCTCCTGTTAGTTGGCTTGACGTAGGGTCCAAGTCTCCTAAGTTGTATTCGGTGAGAAAATCACGTTACTAAAGGTTTCATTCCATTTGGACTCCGTTTGATATTCCTTTCTTCGAAACCCTAAAACAGGCAAAAACAACAATTCTGGGCTGGGCCTCCGGTTAATAGGTTAGTCCCAAAAATAATATAAAAGTGGATAATAAAGCCCAATAATGTCCAAAACAGTAGATAATATAGCATGGAGCAGTCAAAAATTATAGATACGTTGGAGACGTATCAAGCATCCCCATGCTTAATTCCTGCTCGTCCTCGAGTAGGTAAATGATAAAAATAGAATTTTTGATGCGGAGTGCTACTTGGCATAATTTTAATGTAATTCTTCTTAATTGTGGTATGAATATTCAGATCCGAAAGATTCAAGACAAAAGTTCATATTGACATAAAAATGATAATACTTCAAGCATACTAACTAAGCAATTATGTCTTCTCAAAATAACATGGCCAAAGAAAGTTTATACCTACAAAATCATATGGTTTAGTCATGTTTCATTTTCGTCACACAAGAATTCTATCATCATGCACAACCCCGATGACAAGCCAATGAATTGTTTCATACTTTAGTAATCTCAAACCTATAAACTTTCACGCAATATATGAGCGCGAGCCATGGACATAGCACTATAGGTGGAATAGAATATAATGAGGCGGGTTATGTGGAGAAGACAAAAAAGGAGAAAGTCTCACATCAACGAGGCTAATCAATGGGCTATGTAGGTGCCCACCGATTGATGTTGATGCAAGGTGTAGGGATTGCCATGCAACGGATGCACTAGAGCTATAAATGTATGAAAGCTCAACAAAAGAAACTAGTGGGTGTGCATCCAACTTGCTTGCTCACGAAGACCTAGGGCACTTGAGGAGGCCCATTGTTGGAATATACAAGCCAAGTTCTATAGTGAAAAATTCCCACTAGTATATGAAGGTGATAACATGAGAGACTCTCTACTATGAAGATCATGGAGCTACTTTGAAGCACAAGTGTGGCAAAGGATAGTAACATTATCCCTTCTCTCTTTTTCTCTCATTTTTCTCTTTTTTGGGCCTTTTTCCTTTTTTATGGCCTTCCACTTTTTTTCCTCACATGGGACAATGCTCTAGAAAATGATGATCATCACACTTCTATTTATTTACAACTGAACGATTACAAATTGATACTAGAACAAAGATGACTCTATATGAATGCCTCTGGCGGTGTACCGGGATATGTAATGGACCAAGAGTGACATGTATGAAAGAATTATGAACGGTGGCTTTGCCACAAATACTATGTCAACTACATGACCATGCTAAGCAATATGACAATGATGAATGTGTCATGATGAATGGAATGATGGAAAGTTGCATGGCAATATATCTCGGAATGGCTATGGAGATGTCATAATAGGTAGGTATGGTGGCTGTTTTGAGGAAGATATAAGGAGGTTTATGTGTGAAAGAGCGTATCATATCACGGGGTTTGGATGCACCTGCGAAGTTTGCGCCAACTCTCAATGTGAGAAAGGGCAATGCACGGTACCGAAGAGGCTAGCAAGGATGGAAGGGTGAGAGTGTGTATAATCCATGGACTCAACATTAGTCATAAATAACTCACATACTTATTGCAAAAATCTACAAGTCATCAAAAACCTCGGTATTACACGCATGCTCCTAGGGGGATAGATTGGTAGGAAAAGACCATCGCTCGTCCCCGACCGCCACTCATAAGGAAGACAATTAAATAACACCTCATGTTTCCAATTTGTTGCATAACGTTTACCATACGTGCATGCTACGGGACTTGCAAACCTCAACACAAGTATTTCTCAATTTCACAACTACTCAACTAGCACGACTTTGATATTATTACCTCCATGTCTCAAAACAATCATCAAGCATCAAACTTCTCTTAGTATTCAACGCACTCATAAGAAAATTTTATTATTAATCTTGCATACCAAGCATATTAGGATTTTAAGCAAATTACCATGCTATTAAGACTCTCAAAATAATCTAAGTATAGCATGAGAGATCAATAGTTTCTAACAAATCCACCACTGTGCTCTAAAAGATATAAGTGAAGCACTAGAGCAAAATTATATAACTCAAAGGATATAAGCGAAGCACATAGAGTATTCTAACAAATTCCAAATCATGTATGGCTCTCTCAAAAGATGTGTACAACAATGATGATTGTGGTAAACTAATAAGCAAAGACTCAAATCATACAAGATGCTCCAAGTAAAACACATATCATGTGGCGAATAAAGATATAGCTCCAAGTAAAGTTACCGATAGAAGTAGACGAAAGAGGGGATGCCTTCCGGGGCATCCCCAAGCTTTGGCTTTTAGGTGTCCTTAGATTATCTTGGGGGTGCCATGGGCATCCCCAAGCTTAGGCTATTTCCACTCCTTGTTCCATAATCCATCAAATCTTTACCCAAAACTTGAAAACTTCACAACACAAAATTTAAAGTAGAAAATCTCGTGAGCTCCGTTAGCGAAAGAAAACAAAAGACCACTTAAAGGTACTGTAATGAACTCATTCTTTATTTATATGGGTTTTATACCTACTGTATTCCAACTTCTCTATGGTTCATAAACTATTTTACTAACCATAGATTCATCAAAATAAGCAAACAACACACGAAAAACAGAATCTGTCAAAAACAGAACAGTCTGTAGTAATCTGTAGCTAGTGCAAGATCTGGAACCCAAAAATTATAAAATAAATTGCTGAACGTTAGGAATTTATCTATTAATAATATGCAAAAAAAATTTAACTAAATAGCACTTACCAAATAAAAATGGCAGCAGTTCTCGTGAGCGCTAAAGTTGCTGTTTTTTACAACAAGTTCAACAAGACTTTCCCCACGTCTTCCCAATGGTTCTACTTGGCACAAACACTAATTAAACACAAAAAAACAACCAAAACAGAGGCTAAATAATTTATTTATTACTAAGCAGGAGCAAAAAGCAAGGAATAAAAATAAAATTGGGTTGCCTCCCAACAAGCGCTATCGTTTAACGCTCCTAGCTTTGCATAATAAGCAAGAATAGATCTAGGTATTGCCATCTTTGGTAGGCAATCCATAAGTGGCTCTCATAATAGATTCATAAGGTAATTTAATTTTATTTCTAGGAAAGTTCTCCATGCCTTTCCTTAACGGAAATTGGAATATAATATTTCCTTCCTTCATATCAATAATTGCACTAATCGTTCTAAGGAAAGGTCTACCAAGAATAATAGTACATGAAGGATTGCAATCTATGTCAAGAACAATAAAATATATGGGCACATAATTCCTATTTGCAACAATAAGAACATCATTAATTCTTCCCATAGGTTTCTTAATAGTGGAATCCGCAAGGTGCAAGTTTAGAGAGCAATCATCAAAATCACGGAAACCTAACAAATCACACAAGGTCTTTGGAATCGTGGAAACACTAGCACCCAAATCACATAAAGCATAGCATTCATGATCTTTAATTTTAATTTTAATAGTTGGTTCCCACTCATCATAAAGTTTTCTAGGGATAGAAACTTCCAATTCAAGTTTTTCTTCATAAGATTGCACCAAGGCATCAACGATATGTTTAGTAAACGCTTTATTTTGACTATAAGCGTGAGGAGAATTTAGCACGGATAGCAACAAGGAAATACAATCAATCAAAGAGAAATTTTCATAGTTAAATTCCTTGAAATCCATAATAGTGGGTTTAGCAACATCTAGGCTTTTAATTTCTTCAATCTCACTTTTATCAAATTTAGCATCAAGATCAAAAGATTCAGAATTCTTGGAACGCCTTCTAGGTAAAGGTGGATCATATTCAGTCCCATCATTATCAAGATTCATATTGCAAAACGAAGATTTAATAGGGGACACATCAATAACTTTTAGATCTTCATCATTATTTTCATAGGAACTACAAGAACACGCTTTTATAAAGGCATCTTTCTTAGCAAGCATCCTAGTGGTTCTTTCTTTGCAGTCGTCAATGGAAATTCTCATGGCTTTGAGAGACTCGTTGATGTCATGCTTAGGTGGAATAGATCTAAGTTTCAAAGAATCAACATCAAGAGCAATTCTATCAACGTTCCTAGCCAAATCATCAATCTTAAGCAATTTTTCTTCAAACATAGCATTAAAATTCTTTTGCAAAGTAATAAATTCTTTAATATTAGATTCAAAATCAGAGGGCATGTTATTATAATTTCCATAAGAATTGTTGTAGGAATTACCATAATTATTAGAGGGATTACTAGGATAAGACCTAGGATTAAAATTTCCTCTATATGCATTATTACAAAAATTGTTCCTACGAACAAAATTCACATCCATAGATTCATTATTATTCTCAATCAAAGTAGACAAGGGCATATCATTAGGATCAGAAGAAACACTCTTATTAGCAAATAATTTCATAAGTTCATCCATCTTTCCACTCAAAACAATAATTTCTTCTATCGCATGAACCTTTTTATTAGTAGATCTTTCAGTATGCCATTGAGAATAATTAACCATAATATTATCTAGGAGTTTAGTAGCTTCTCCTAAGGTGATTTCCAAAGAAGTGCCTCCCGCGGCCGAATCCAAAAGATTTCTAGAAGAAAAATTCAATCCGGCATAATTTTTTTGTATAATCATCCAAAAATTTAAACCATGAGTAGGGCAATTACGTATCACTAATTTCATTCTCTCCCAAGCTTGTGCAACATGTTCATGATCAAGTTGCTTAAAGTTCATAATATCATTTCTAAGAGAGATGATCTTAGCGGGAAGAAAATACTTAGAGATAAAAGCATATTTGCACTTGTTCCATGAATCAATACTATTTTTAGGCAAAGATGAAAACCAAGCTTTAGCACAATCTCTAAGCGAAAAAGGAAATAGCTTCAATTTAGCAATATCATTATCCACATCTTTCTTCTTTTGCATGTCACACAAATCAACGAAGCTATTTAGATGGGTAGCAGCATCTTCACTAGGAAGGCCGGAGAACGGATCTTTCATGACAAGATTCAGCAAAGCAGTATTAATTTCACAAGATTCAGCATCGATAAGAGGAGCAATTGGAGTGCTAATAAAATCATTGTTGTTGGTACTGGTGAAGTCACACAATTTAGTATTATCTTGAGCCATCGCGACAAACAAGCAAATTAACACACAAGCAAACAAAAGCAAGCGGGAAAAAAGGGCAAATAGAGAAAGAGAGGGAGGATAGAGAGAGAGGGCGAATAAAACGGCAAGGGTGAATTGGGGGAGAGGAAAACGAGAGGCAAATGGCAAATAATGTATTGCGGGAGATAAGGGTACGTGATGGATACTTGGTATGTTGACTTTTGCGTAGACCTCCCCGGCAACGGCGCCAGAAATCCTTCTTGCTACCTCTTTTAGCACTGTGTTGGTTTTCCCCGAAGAAGAAGGGATGATGCAGCAAAGTAGCATAAGTATTTCCCTCAGTTTTTGAGAACCAAGGTATCAATCCAGTAGGAGGCTATGTGCGAGTCCCTCGTACCTTCACAAAACAAATAAATCCTCGCAACCAACGCAAATAGGGGTTGTCAATCCCTATAGGGCAACTTACGAGAGTGAGATCTGATAGATATGATAATATAATATTTTTGGTATTTTTATGATAAAGATGCAAAATAAAATAAAGGCAAAGTAAATAACTAAGTAGTAGGACATTAATATGATAAAGATAGACCCGGGGGCCATAAGTTTCACTAGTGGATTCTCTCGAGAGCATAAGTATTCTATGGTGGGTGAACAAATTACTGTTGAGCAATTGACAAAATTGAGCATAGTTATGAGAATTTCTAGGTATGATCATGTATATATAGGCATCACGTCCGAAACAAGTAGACCGACTCCTGCCTGCATCTACTACTATTACTCCACTCATCGACCGCTATCCAGCATGCATCTAGAGTATTAAGTTCAAAACAGAGTAACGCCTTAAGCAACATGACATTATGTAGAGGGATAGACTCATGCAATATGAAGAAAATCCATCTTGTTATCCTCGATGGCAACAATACAGTATGTGCCTTTCTGCCCTTACTATCACCGGGAAAGGACACCGCAAGATTGAACCCAAAGCTAAGCACGTCTCCCATTGCAAGAAAGATCAATCTAGTAGGCCAAACCAAACTGATAATTTGAAGAGACTTGCAAAGATAACCAATCATACATAAAAGAATTCAGAGAAGATTCAAATATTATTCATAGATAGACTTGATCATAAACCCACAATTCATCGATCTCAACAAACACACCGCAAAAAGAAGATTACATCAAATAGATCTCCACAAGAGAGGGGAAGAACATTGTATTGAGATCCAAAAAGAGAGAAGAAGCCATCTAGCTACTAACTATGGACCCGTAGGTCTGAAGTAAACTACTCACACTTCATCGGAGAGGCTATGGTGTTGATGTAGAAGCCCTCCGTGATCGATGCCCCCTCCGGCGGAGCTCCGGAACAGGCCCCAATATGGGATCTCGTGGATATAAAAAGTTACGGCAGTGGAATTAGGGTTTTGGCTCCTGTTTTGATCATTTGGGGTACGTGGGTGTATATATAGGAGGAAGAAGTACGTCCGTTGAGCAACAGGGGGCCAACGAGAGTGGAGGGCGCGCCTAGGGGGGGGGGCAGGCGCGCCCCCTAACTCGTGGCCTCCTGTTAGTTGGCTTGACGTAGGGATCCAAGTCTCCTGAGTTGTACTCGGTGAGAAAATCACGTTCCCGAAGGTTTCATTCCGTTTGGACTCCGTTTGATATTCCTTTTCTTCGAAACCCTAAAACAGGCAAAAAATAGCAATTCTGGGCTGGGCCTCCGGTTAATAGGTTAGTCCCAAAAATAATATAAAAGTGGATAATAAAGCCCAATAATGTCCAAAACAGTAGATAATATAGCATGGAGCAATCAAAAATTATAGATACGTTGGAGACGTATCACCCACCCTTGTGGTGGCCTCGGGACTCCTCTGGTGCATCTCCGGCATTCCGTGGGCTTCTTTTGGTCCAAAAATAATCGTCGGAAAGTTTCAGGTCAATAGGACTATGTTTGATATTCCTTTTCTGCAAAACTCAAAAACAAGGAAAACACAAAAACTGACACTAGGCTCTAGGTTAATAGGTTAGTCCCAAAAATCATATAAAATAGCATATAAATGCATATAAAACATCCAAGATTGATAATATAATAGCATGGAACAATAAAGAATTATAGATACATTGGAGACGCATCATTTGCCGCAGGGAGCGGCGAATAGGGATTTTCGTTTGAGAGGTCCGGTTTAGAGTATCTCTAGTAGACACCGTATATAGCCGCGATCCGCCAAATAACCGCCAAAATACGGGTCGGCGTGAAAAATCCTGCCAGACCAGACACTGCAAACGCGTCCGACTCGTAATTTTTTTTGCGAGGCACGACAAAAGATCTCCCTCAACCTTTAGATTCATGGGGTGGGAGGTCGACCAGAGCTCAGCCCCTATCCGTAGCGAGATTTGGCATGAGGGAAATTTCCGCGCGGCCGTTCCCGCCTCCCACCTCTCTGCCACCATTGCCCCCACCATCGCTCGCTCCGGTGCATCTTCCCCGGGAGTTCTTCGCCGCCATGGATGACTCCCTGCCATCCCCCGTCACCGTTGAGGTCGTGCATGCTCAATCCCCTCCGGCGGATCTCATCACCGGCCATGTTGGCCCCGCCGTCGCCCAAGGCACCACTGCGCCTGCTCACAAGAGGCAGGGCAACATGGTCATGCAGGGTGGGAATCCGGCTGGCCCCGCCGGAAGGCCCGCGCTCCGGGCGCCAATGCTGCTGCGCGATCCCGACTGACGGCGGAGAAGGTCGGCAAGGTCTCGGGCGTAAAGCGGAAGAGGATTCCGGCTACAAAGAGGTCGGCTCCTTCATCCACTCCTCCACCCCGGCAAGAGGGACCCCGGCGATGCCGTTCAATGGCGTTGCTTCCACCACTAGCGAGGTGTTTGACGAAATGGCCGGAAGGTATGCCTCTTTGGTCCCTTCATTTTTCTTTGCGTTTCGCCATTACGGTAGCTCGTGACTTGTTGTCGTTCACTATAGCATGCTTCGAATAATGCCATTGTCGAATTCGTGAACTTGTTAGACACCAACGCCGTTGCCATCAATCAAGCCCCGTTCTCTGCATTCGATTGCAATGAAACGGAGGGCGGCATGGATGATCACGATGGTGAAGAAGAATTGGAGGAGATAGATGAGGTTGCGTATGAGCAAGCGCAAGAAAAAAAGACAGAGATGTTTTCTCAATGGGGTTTGGAACCAATGTCGCTGATGCGTTCAGTGCACCAACCGATGATTTCGGTGTCGGAGGTGGACTTGGTGGTTGCGATGACCTCGATGGACTCGGCGATACGGAGTGAAGATCGAAGATGATGCCAGACGTGTTCGTTACTTTTGCAAGACCCCCTTTTGCGTTTGTCCTACAAAACTAAGCTTTTATTTGCGTGTGAACTATGTTATATTGTTTGAATTTGAACTCATTTGTCGGAATCGATGTCAAATTCGATAATTGGGCATCTTCGGTTTGCGGTCGACACGACGGCGCCCGAGCAGACCCCGCGTAGCCGACCCATAAAAGAGCATATTCATCGAATATGTTTTTTTACGGGTCCATTTTGTGGGGTCTGAGTCTGACCTCGCCTGCGCCGGCACGCATATAACCTTTTCCGCGAACTGCAAAAGCCTTATGCGGGTCGATGTTTTATGGGGTGTGAGCAACTCTAGCAGACCCGGCATCCCGCCCCGACCTGCAAAATAACCGCCAAAATGCGGTCCGAGGCGAAAAAAACTGCCCGATCAGACCCCGTATCCCGCCCCGGCCCGAAAAAAATTCGAGGGGAGCGGCAAATTCTCGGCCCCAACCCGCGTATTCGCAGGTTTTCCCCCCACCGCTGCGGTGCCTTGCATATAAGCGGGAAGCGGTTGGCGGGGGGAAATTTTAGCCCGCGCTTTCCCCAGCAACCACCCCCTCCCCCCTCGCGCCGCCGTCGGGCCGCTGCCCAAGATTCTGGTGAGAGAAGACAGCAGGAGCTCGCTGAAAGGCCGCCACACGCATGAGGCCTCCCCTCCTCCTGCGCCGGCGGGCTGCCGGATTTGGCTTTTCCGGCCGCCGGTGGCTGCACAAAGCGATGGAGTGGTCGGGAAGCATCTCCCGCAGCCCAGGTATGGGTTCGTCCTCCCGCCGCCGCCAACGGTTTGCGGGCATGGATTCGTCCGGCAGTCCATCGGTCTCGCCGCTCGCGCAGAGGCTTTGTGGCTCGCCGGTGCCGCTCATACAGTGCGACGACTGCACGCGGACAGTGCTGCCGCTAACCTCGGGCACGCCGAAGCACCCCGGATGGGTGTTCTTCAAATGCGAAAACGACGGGGTACGTGCACTTGCGGTAGCTCATTTTGATACTCTTTCTTTGGTTCAATTGCGGTAGCTCATTTCTTCAAACATGCTCATTCTTTTGTGTAGGAAGATGGATGCTCATTTTGGTTTTGGGAAGGCCAATACATTGATTTATTGATAGAAAGAAACTTAATAGATGTTGGTGCACTCCTTAGTAGAATCGAAGGCAATGATGCGGCTGCATGTGCAACTAGAGAGGAAGCAACATCTACTTCTTTCGAACTAAAGATGAAGAAAGAAGAATGCAAAATCAAGAATTCGTAGATAAACAATGAATGCATGGAGAAGATATTAGTCCAACTTGTGGGAGCAGTTATGGAAGTTGGAAATCTTCTAAAATGCATACTTGTGGTTCTTATTTTCTTTGGTCTTACTATTCTAGCAAAAATGTGGTGATGTCTATGTATCCAATGTGGTTGAAAAAGCAAAGAAATACATTATGCTAGATCAAATTAAGGTGCAAATTTAGGTTTTTTGGGCCGGGAGGAGTTGCGCTAGATCAGACCACGCAAAGCCGACCCGTAAAAAAACATATTCCGCGAATATCTTTTTTACGGGTCCATTATGTGGGATCTGCAACTGCTGCCGTCCGCGCCAGCCCACAAAAGTGTTTTTTCCACGAACTACAAAAGCTCTACGCGGGTCGGCGTTTGGATAAGGGATATTAGCGATGGGTTTATATAAAACAAGTTTTTAGCAGATTTTTAGCAAAACCCGTTTTACTAACTGTTTTGTGAAAAATCAGTTTATAAGAAATCTTATTTGGGTTAGAAAACGATGGAACTAGTACGTCTTGTTTCCTGCTTGTACAATGATTCAACCTTATTCTCTTGTGAACTACAACCATGAACTTTTACCCAGATTGAGCACCGACGGAGTTTCTCAAGCTGCAGTTCCTGATATTTGGCACATCCTACTGCCATCTTGAGCGTCCCTGGATGCCGCTTCCTCTCTGACTTCTCTTTCCGTACAGCGGCATGGCCACACAGATGCATGTCTTCTTCTACTCCATCGTGCTGCTCTGCCTCCATGATTGCCTCGACAGCAAGTAAGCAGGCTGCTTTGTCCACACTGGTACGCAGGGCATTAGCGAGCATGATGTTTGTGGCCATCACCTACACATCTAGAGAGCGCAAGTTTAGGGCAGCGACCAGCAATAGGAAGCTACTGAGGTGGCCAGGGAGGACAACGTGGGAACAACTGAACAAGCATCAGATGTACACCCGCCGTCCCTTGACGCCGGTCGTCTAGAGTGCAAACAGAGTGGATGTACGTCCAGGCTGCAAATAGACTGTCGAGGAGTTGGCCTCGGTGAAGACTCGACCATGGCGAACAACGTGATCATAGCAGGACCACGATCGATAGCCCTACAAAGATGGACGGTGTGGAGGAAGAGACAATGGGCGACCATGGCGGACAACATGACCCGACGACATGGAGGAGGAGGAGGCAGGACCATGGTGGGTGGCATGGAGGAGAAGGTATCGTGACCACCACGGACGACACTGGCACGACTGCCCCGCGGACAGACGGCGTAGAGTAGGAGATGACAAGAGTGGGTATATGCAAATCGAGTTTTTAGAAAAAAATGACTCATAGTTGTCTTTCTATAAACG